>NC_055972.1:32255626-32478126 GCF_018492685.1 Alosa sapidissima | reverse complement strand
GTGGTGCTGGTGCTGGTGCTGGTGGGGGCTGGGGATGCATAAGAAACTGGGAGGCGCGGGGGAAACTAATGACAGGTGTAGCTGTAAATTCTTCATTCCGCAAGGGCTGATGGGAAATGCTTGGTTGTGCACTCATCTGTGACTTTACAACTAATCCTGTTTGTAAGTTATTATTTATCTCTGGGAAAGTTTGTCAAACTTGGGCTTTGGCTTTTTCCCCCTCTCCCTGATTTCCCTCTTGTGGCTCGCTCTTGCACATGTTCCCCACATAATTTATGACTGCCTGTGGTCTTCATGACAGATTATTAAAAGTAGAATTAGTTTTTTGCACCGGATTTTTCCACTGGGAATCGGGAAGGCAGTGCTCTCAGGGGAAGGTCTCTTACGAGGTCTCCATTACTAATAGAGGCTTTTTGTGATGGCGAGAAGACTAATGATTTGAATTTAGTGTGGCAGCCGTCACGTGGTCTGGAAAGGCATCAGCACAAGAGACAAGAGGTTAAGTTCCTCCCTGTGGAGAGCTTTATTGGATTGTTTAGCAGCAGAAGGATAATGTTTTTGTCATAGACTGCTGCTGCTGTGCTGGAGTGCAATAGCCTGACTGCAAGAGACAGAGAGAGAGAGAGAGAGAGAGAGAGAGAGATGAGAGCACAGGGAAGATGCAAACAGACATATACAGACAGAGCATGGGGGGACTGGGCTATAGCTGGTGTGGGAGGTATAGGTGGTCTTAAAGTGAGACAGCAGGCAGACAAATTGCATCTTTTTTTAGAAAATAAGTAAGCACCCCTATATATAATGCTTGTGGACAGTCTTTTAAAGAAGCAACTTCTTCTTTTCTTAAAAAAAACAACAAGAAACACATACACTACATCTTTTCTCTCACACAAAGGCAGTTTTTTTGTCTCTCAGCAACACAAAAGCACACAAAGTGTTATTTCCATTCACCTGATGGCCATTTGTAGCTTGTTCTCCCAGCATGCCTCTGCTGCATGGGAAGCAGAGGGGAGTCACAGCACAGCTGAGAGCCTCGGCTTAATCTTATGCATCATTAAGCACTCAGCGGCAAGCCGGCGCTGTTCATATACATCATCCACGCTTAATAAACATAATGATGACATAAGATGTAATTCTAGATGAATTTTCATTTTATAGGGAAATGGAGAATTCCTTGCAGAAAGGGAAAAAAAGAAAGTAAAAAAAAAGTAAATTATCTGGGAAGTACAAAATAAATGATGTTTTTTTCAACAAGATGAATAGTAGAGTTAGCAGCATTAGACCTGGGGAGGGTAAGGAAAAGATGGGGAGATGAAGGGATGACAGTGAAAATATACATGGTATGAGTAGAGAGAGAGAGAGAGAGAGAGAGAGAGAGAGAGAGAGAGAGAGAGAGAGAGAGAGAGAGGGAACACTGAATGGTGGCCTCTTTACCCCCACCATGTATTAATTGTACAAGTCTGATGGACAGGCTACAAAGGCCTAGACAAGACTCATCTATCACAGCACGGGAAATCAGTAGTATGAGGTTAAGTTTCAGACGGTGTTGACTTACAGAGGGGAGGAACAGGAGGGGAGGAAATAGGATTCTGATGAAAGTGTGAGGGGGAGAGCAGCCGTCCACTCAGCAGAGGGCAGCTGGGGCTTTAGGAGGGCAGCAGTGCCCTGGGATCACCACTGCTCCTCCTCTGGCCGTTTGTCTGGGCGGCGGGCGGCAGCAATCTTAGGTGGGTGTCAGGGGGATGGCATACAGGAAATGAGCCCTCTGTTTGAACCCATGCCCACACAACCACAAGTAGCCACACACCACAGCTTAGCAGCAAGTGTGTGCGTGTGTGTGTGTGTGTGTGTGTGTGTGTGTGTGTGTGTGTGTGTGTGTGTGTGTGTGTGTGTGTGTGTGTGGAGGGCTGGGGGTTGTCAGCAGGAGGTGGATATGATTGGGTTAGGGGGTCCTTGAGAAATTAGTGAATGCCTTAAATTCCACTGGATAGAATGAGATGTGTATAAAGCTTCCCCCAGCCCTCTTTGTCAATGACTTCTGACACGAGCAGATAACAACCCAGAGCTTTGAATCCACAAATCAGGGCCTCATTAAGACCACTGGCACCCTGTACGGCTCCAATGGAAATGGCTACCTGGAGCTGCAGCATGTTAGTACAGCTGTAAGCAGGTTGTGCATCATAGAGGAGAGTGCCAGCTAGTGCAGGCCGGCCAAAGCACTGAGCCACTGCTGTGGCCCGTCTGATGGCTAACTAGAGCGGAGCGGAGCAGCAACCCAAATGTGCTCTGCAGTTCCGCGCATGTCTCCTAGAAGCTCACTGCTCATGATGCTGATGGCAAATACCAACACATCACATCACGTATGGCATCAAATCTCTAGGCTGCAGCAGGTATTCTGAATTTAATGTAAAACTTTGATTTTTCGTTTGTGTTAATTCTTAGATTTGTAAATGCATTTGAGCATCACTGCAAATTACATGCGTTAAACACACCTTTTTCCACACAAGCACTTCAACCTTAACATTTAAGTAAGTAAGAAGCACTTAACACAGAGAAATTAACACTTACACATAGGCTATATAAAAATCATTATGTTAAATTAGTTCATTGTTTAAAAACCATCTGAAATATCCATTGGCAATGATGGTGACTGGGTGTCATGTGTGTGTGTGATGGTGACTGACATGAACAGTGCATAGCATGGTGTCATTGAACAGACCAACCCGGTACCCTTGCTGGGTGTCTCGATTGCTCTGAAAGCATATATCAAGTTGTAAGCAATCTCTCTGAGAAGATGCTGTAATCAGCATGTGTGGACATAGATTGTTAAGCTATCCACACCAATCCAGCATTTTGAAAGTTAACAGATCAAGCAAGTGAGGAGGAACGGCTACCTACTGTACCTCAGACCCCTCTGATTCTCATCCCTCCAGGCCCTTCACCCTCCATATTTTTTTTTCTTCTAACCCTATAAATCCAAATAAGAGTCTCTGATTTTGACGTAATCTTTTTTCTATTTAAGCAGGGGACTCAGGCAGAGTCTTGCCGTTCCTGGTACTAGCAGCAGATTACATCTTGTTTTGCTGAGCATTAAAAGTGTCAGAGGATGGCGGTGGCTGCTTTTATATGCCATTATTAATGATTCTGAGCTGTCTACTTTGTGTGTATATCTAATTAAAACCCCAGCATTTAAAGCAACAAATCAGAGATGGCAAGTGATCACCACAAATAATGTGGTCCTTTTCATAGCCACGAGAGGCATCGCCTGAGAAGGGCTGCACCCATCTGTATTCTTATGGTACATTGTGAACTCACTCAATAATTATTATAGGCCGTTGTTAAAACCAGTGTCTCTGCAGCAGTAATAATATTTGCAATCATGTTCATTTCAGCCTTTGACTTCTATCACTATCATCTCTACCTCTACCTTTTGCAGTTAGGGAAAGTTGATTTTCAGACATAAAGCAGTCTTTATTAGTAGAAATGTAGTCTGACAACACCAGCTTTTCCTAATCTATTTCAAATCACCACATGCCCTCCAAGTATGGTATGTTAATGTGCTATGGGTGTAAGAATTTGTAATAACAAATAGCAACTTACATAGACTGCTCCCTTTGCTAAGTCAACAGAGACTGGGCTGGATGACAGTCCCTCTGTGGTGTCCAATGGCTACATGGCTCCCCTCAGCCTCTTTTTCACTTTTGACCTCTGGCCGTAACTTCTCCTAGACCACAGCACTTCCACCCTCCTACCCTCTTTTAACCTGATGAATTATGTGTGTGGATGATTAGCGCTTTACTTGCACTTTCCATTTCTTCACTCCACTAGGCACATCATTTCCCTGCCTCTTTATTGTTTGCTTATCTACTGGCTTTGTCAAATCGATGTCTTGCTACCGAGTAACTAGCTGTCGTATCTAACATGGCATAAATCACAACCAAGGCTTTGTTGTTGCCATAGGCTTGGCTTTGTTAAAAAAGGTAACATTTGACAGCTTGCTTTTGTATTTGGATGACTATACTGACCTTTTTTTCATTCCATGTAAAACCATATCTTCAGCCTGTGTTGATCTGATTAGCAGGTTTGGCATTCAGAAACATGTCAGAGGTGTCATGCGTTTGCATGGTGAGATTCAGAGAACTCTCTCTCTCTCTCTCTCTCTCTCTCTCTCTCTCTGTCCCCTTTCTATTTCACAACTTTCCCCTCTGAGCTGCTGAGATGCTGTGGTGACCACTGAAGAGGAACCTATCAGATTATCTCCAATCAGGTGCCTCAGGTTTGGGGTGGGGGGTTGAAAGAGGGGTCGGGGAGTTGGGGGGTGTGTGTGTGTGTGGGGGGGGGGGGGGGGGGGTTGGGGGGGGGCAGCGTTTCTCCCATGGTTGCACATAGCCCCCCTAGTGCTTCCCCAGCTAATGACTGCGAAAAATGCAAATAACCCTCCCCCTGTAAAAATTGACATTGTCTCCAGTGATAAATTTTCTGCTGAGGTAAGAGACAATTTAGTGCAGAATTACAAGCAGGCTCTTTGTCACTCTTCGGTACCATTTACATCCCTAATTAGCTGTAATTCCACTGTTCCCATCAGGGAGAGGTGGGGAGAGCAGGGGACGAGAGAAAGACTGGCTGAGACCACAACTGACACAATAAAAGTGCTCAGGCAATAGAAGGTCACTGGTAGAGGGCTAAGCGCCTGCTTGTCCTGATCTCCTCCGACTGATAGAGCGCCGTCAGCTGGCGGTTTATATACAGCCCCACGTGACCCTGGCCAAACTGATGGGTGTAAACACTGATTAGCAGGGAGGAAATGAGCCTCACACGTTGTCCTCTTCTGTGTCAGAGCTCATGGTTTCAGAAGAGGTTCACATGAGTGAGTGAGTGTGTGTGTGTGAGTGTGTGTGTGTGTGTGTGTGTGTGTGTGTGTGTGTGTGTGTGCATATGTTTGAGTTAAGGAAATGATTTCTGCTTCCTGACAAGTTTGAGCATGTCATTCACATAACAATGGACTACACACACACAACACACACACACACACACACACACACACACACACACTCACAGGGTCAAGGATCACAAAGACAATGATGTTTTTTGCCATGGTACATCCAACTAACTGGAACAAAAAATGCACACACACACACACACACACACACACACACACACACACACACACACACACACACACACACACACATTGTGACAATTTGATTTCATGTTGTCATCATCAAGATGGTTAAGAGATACTACATTGTTGTTAATCATACCCAAGAAAGAACGCATGTAATGTTTGGGGGTTAAAGGTCAGCTCTCCTGTGTATTCTCACACTTATTAATTAACTACAACTGGTCCCTTTAGTCTGAATTTGGACTGAGCATCCCTCACCAATCATCAGCACTCAGACGTAAACACCACTGACAGATCAGCACCACAATTCATTTCAGTGTTTTGGAAGTCCTTCACTCTGCCCTGGTAAACCAGTAGTGAGTTGTTTCTCTTTTTATAATGGACATAATGATCGCTGAAATAGACTCTTGCCATTGACAGTTCGCTTGACCTCTCTTCTCACACCATTGGTCAGACTGCAGTGTTCTTCTGTTGTCCAGTCTAATATCTAAACGCTTGTGTAATGTGGTTTTCTAGTCGTCCCTAATGAGTCTGAGAATGACCTTGTTGAAAGAGGAAAAAAGGTTTGTTTATTCGCAGGGCTCAATGGTGTCTAATTGATTCTGTTACAGGGCAGTTCCAGCGTTATGGATGTGACAATTGGACTCATATTGGTAAACAAAATGCCTTAGAGTGGGGGCAAAATTAGTATCAATGAATTCATTTGCATAACTTTTAATGTAACCTCTGTCCTCTGAATACTGAGAAATCCTCAAATTTCATATAATCAATTTCATCCTAAGAATACAAGGCATTTTATCAGCGTTATGGATGTGACATGAAATGGACACACTTTTGTGAGAGAGTACAGGTTTTCTACAAACTCTGTGAATTTTTAAGTAAACTGCCGAAACTATGATATATGTAGCGTTAAGGAGACTTGAATGAACACAAAAAGTGTGTTTTTGAAACTATGCGTCATTTTCGTAATGCATTATGGATGTGACGGTTTCACGTTATGGATGTGACGTGTCTGAACCAGTCCTCGACAAACTACATAAAACACATAATTAAGTAGTGAATTTTGATATGAAACAATTGAAATAGTAATCATGAAAAACTAGCGAAATTATTGCTTCCTCAGTGCCCACTAAGATCCACAGGAAGAATCAGGACAACAAGTCATTTAAAATAGAAATTTATTTTTTTCTTTTACCGTCATCAATTTTGGTCAGTGATTCCCGGGTTACTGAAACACCAGGGAACATGAATCTTGGTGGCCACTCCCCTAAATAACTAGCCCTACCTGAACCGTTGCACCCAAGATGACAAAATATTTATGGTATGTTAGTCTCAAGAGCCCGCATCAACCTAACCCATACCCACTCATTTGTGATTTGCACACATAAAGTACATGCACGCGCACGTGCACACACACACGCACACACACACACACACACACACACACACACACACACACGCGCGCGCACACATACAGACAGGCAAGCACACACACACATAAACACATACAGACAGGCAAGCACACACACACACACATGCACAAACACCCACCCACATGAATGCAGACACATAAACACACACACACAGGCACACATACGCATGTGCGCATGCACACACACACACACACACACACACACACACACACACACACACACACACACACACACACATAAACACACAAACACAGGCATGCATACGCACATGCACACACACAGACACACAGACACACACTCATAAACAAAAGCAAACTCACATATGCACACACTCATTTACATGCACATGAGTTGCAGGAGTAGGAAATGGAGACTAATTGACAAGCGTGATTTATTTTTGCGAAGAGAATATGCAGGACTGAGAGGCGGCCATATTTTGTACCGCTATGCGGTACATCTAGTTTATTGCTGCCCTTACTCATGTTACTCTGTGGGTATTAGCTACAGAGGACCTGACACTTCAAATGCTGTCATATCACGTCACATTTAAAATTAAAATGTGTTAAGCAGACGTGAACGGCAGGCTGAACAAATCTGCAACAGGAGGTTGCTATGTTAACTCCAGCTGCAAAGTCAGCCATCTTCACCAGCTACCACGATAATCCAGTTACTGTACAACAACAGTATGACAGTTACAGGAAGATAACGTTATAGAATAAGAATAATCGTTATTAGGCCACTTGAAAATAGGCTATGGCTAGGCTAATCACTGGAGGTATTTTAATATTATGTTTGTTTTGCTAATGGTTAGGCAAGGCCTCCCTGAGGTTTTGATCATCCTAATAATCTTTGAAATGTTAATTGTAAACACTAAGTTGAAATGCGTTGAAACTGACATGCCACCAGAACAGACGTTTTATCGGCTTCGAGGTCCCCGGTCTTGTAAATTCACATTATGTAACATCCATAACGTCACATCCATAACGCACCATTAAAGGTTTTAAAAGTAAGAAAGGGGCACAATTTGGTCATCACACTTTACATTGATATAAATCAGCTTTGCACAGACACTATGGACATTGTCGCATCAACACTGTATGTGTAGCATAAACTTTTCCTATAAAACGTTATGGATGTGACATGGCCATGGAACTTGCTGACTTAAAAACAAAATCCTTACAAATGTAAGGAGTTGTGCTCTTAAAGGCAAGCTGAGCATAGACATTGCTCTACCATTCCCTTGTCAATCTGGAATTTGTCAAATGACACAATTTGTTTGAACCTTGGGTCCATTTATCCACTTTTTAAATATGTATAATATTACCATGTGAAAAATGTTGTTTCTGTATGGTTGCACACCATATTTATGATGTAAAAAGAGTGTCATTCTCCATCAAATTCAATCAGATCAGTTACAAACAATAAAATATAGACCTAAATGAAGATTTTAACAACAGTTCTATTTGCGTATGCACAACTTTTTTTTTCCGTGGTAAGGATGACCTTTGCATGGAATTGCCCTACAGTAATAAACACATCAAAATACTTGCTTGTGGTTTATTATGTGGAATAATAGAGAATCCTGCTAGTAGCGGCTGAGGAGAAAAAGTTCCTCTGGTCACAGAGTGGTATTTCCATTGTCATGGGGTTGGCACAGTGTCAGTAATGACGTACTGTCCTCCTTTCTACTTGTGCAGACGCCCTGTTTTCCATTCACACACACACAGGTATGGAGGGCTGGACCCCCTGGTGCTTCCAACAGTGCTGTCTGAATCATCCATTAAAATACAATGATATTATCCATCCATCACCACCGATATTTTGGAAATGATAGTTTAATGTACCTTTTTAACTACATATAACTTTATGTGACTCTCACCGTGATTATTTATTTATTTTTTTGCTAGCTATGTGAAAACAGTGAAGCGGGCAGTGAGGTGAAAGGAGAGCGAGAGCCATTGTGTTTTTTTCCCTGTCATTAAGCCGTGGCGGGAGATGATGTGAACGCTGTGTGTGTTCCAGGGGAAGTATTTATGGCCCTGCTAGAGCCGCGTTGGGCTGTGCTCATAGTGGAGATAATGGAAGCATATAGAACAAAGCAAGCCATCATAATGGTAACAATGAGAGACATGAACAGCCAGGATAAATATGCTCAGTGTTCCCCATGTTCCATTGCAAACTGTACCTTTTACATACACTTGTGTTAAGGCTTAGCCTGTAGGCTAGGTTTTGAGAAAATAATTAGTTTGCATCCATGGAAAAGTATAATATGCAGAACATGTTCTAAGTTATTTTTTTAAATATGCATTACTGCCAAATTGAAGCGCTTTGTCATGCTGATGATATTGACTGCAGATAGAAGGGATTTTAATTTCAATTTGATTTAATTTTGACAATGCATGAGTGGGTTTCCTCACTAAATTGGTAGTAATACAAACAGGATTTCACTCCATTAAACAAGGGCAAACTGTATGGAAATGACTCTTATGAAAACGATTGTTAACCAAGCAATGTATTACTTTCTCTCTCTGAGCTGAAATGCACAAAGGCAGAGAATACAGTGTAAGCACATTAGCTATGACAGGCCCAAAGATGAGGCCCAATTACAATGGAGACAAGGATCACATTACAGCATAACCTGTGGTGATAAAAAGGGATCTGCGATTAAGAAAACATACCATTTGAAATAGTACCGTAAATGGATGGATTTAAGAAGCTGCTCTAATATGTAACATGGTGCCCTGTAATACAAGCAATATACAGATACGGTATATAATATATATATACAGATTGTCTTTGACCAAATGTTTTCAATGTTTTCTTGAATCTGGCCATTTTCTTTAACAAAATATTAGAAATGTTCTCTTTCTCTGTGCGATTCCTCTAATCTATCTGAGTGGTGTTGGGAAATCTCATTGTGAGAATGTCCAGGCCTGTCCATCATTCCACTCCTCCGTCCTCTCCAGCTCAACCCTCAGGCCACCCTGTGTGAGGAGGAAAGAAGACGTTTACTCCCCCATGTTACTTCTGACAACAAACTCCCTAAGCTATATGATCCACACCACTAGCGTTGGACTTCCTGCATGCTTTTCCACGGGTACTCAAGGATTCTCTCCAGACTCAGTGTAGCACCTCAGAGCCCTCAGCAACCTCCGGGGAAGTAGATTAACAATTTAGAGATGCGGACGTCGACCCTAGACACCAGTAGCTAGCAACATGTGGCCTATCACCCAGCCTTAATCTCCTCAAGTGCTCAGCACAGACGTGAAGGAGAAGTGCGTCCTCGGGCACATTGTTTATGTGCTGCTCTGTGTGACGGCTCTTTGTGTCCTCCACTTTGTTTTGTTTTTCATGCTACTTAACACTGACATTGAATGCCATGTGTGTTTATCTATCTCCTGTAGACTAATCTGTTTGAATTACTGCTGGAATTTGTGATAGTCCCATTATGTATTAGAAAAGCAATTATCACTTCATTAAATGTCTAAGGTGTTAACACAAGGCACAAGAATAAGCCATCTGTTGAATTATTTTCTCGAGTCCCTTTTAGATGCCATCCACTAAACAACAGTTTTAACTAATTAGGGTGCTACTTGGTAATTTAACTTTGAAAATGGGATGTCTTCTGTTACTTGTCTAATAATAGCGATGCATATGGCGAGTGTTTGGAATCTGGTAATGAGAGAGATGGCCCCCTCAATTTGTCTTGGAGATCAGAGAAAGGCAGATTGGAGCCTGAGGACTCAATTCACCTGAGCATATGTCGGAATCAGGAGGTTCACAATGTGGTAGCAGATTTGATCCCAAACTTTGTGCCCTATTTCTTTGGGGTATAGAGGGGAAAAAACATTATGTTTAGATATGGAAAAATATGCCAAGCATCAATGTAGAAATAGGGGTATCTACTTTAATCATTATAGTGAAGTGATAAGATAGTTGTGGAGTAGATTGATGTGACAGAATGCAAGTAGGGCAATATCTATGTAGAAACAGAAAGCAGACCATGTGTGCTTTTTCATGAATTTAAGAAGGATCCTCTAAACATTAGTAACTCATCTGTCAATGGCACATGAAGTACTTGAAAAACGGCTTTCCTTTGCTTAATTTGTAGACACTCACACATGCAGGGATTAATGACAGAAGGGCAATGTCATTGCTTTAAATCCCAAATTCATTTTCGAAAATCAATCAATCAGGGCCATAATTGGGCTATATCACCATGTTTTCAGTGCTGCATTGCAGTGCGTGCCTTGAAATATGTGGTATCAGCTAATCCGTAGATTCTTAAATGTGAGCTGTGAGGTTCAGGACAGATATATGTGTATGAGGGAGTGTCATCATCAGTCTGAGGTTCTCATCTCTAAGTGCCTGCCAACTGAGCAATCTGCATGAAAGGGAATCTCCTGAAGTACAACATGTCATCTGCAGACATTAGTCTTGATAAACCCACAGACCCAGTTTCTCAAGATCGCAAAGGATTTAGACAAAGATTATATATTTCATGCAGCCTGTAATTACATCTGTGCCAGTTTTTATTGGGTGCCATTTTTTTCATCCATCCTAGTTAACATAATGTACCATCCTAGATGGCATGTTTAAAGAGGGCAGGTAAGAGCTATAATCATTTGTTTAAAACTTGTTTAAAATATTACTCTGTTGAAATGGCCTAGATAATTAAATCTTCTGTTTTCATGATAGGGATAATTTGAATAATCTGATATTGAATTTGTCTTAAACGATCTTCAGATAAAAGAGACAGTCTCCTGTGTGGGCTGGCAGGATCTTTCCCTCTCCTCTATTCAGGGTCGGAGGATTTATTGACAAACGAGAAGGGAAGCTGGCAGAGGAATTGGCCTCATTTGTTTACTATAGCTGTGTAATGGCAGATCAGCTCTTCAGGGCACAGAGCTGACAGCATCTAGGCTGAATGAGAAAACACCCATGCTGATTTTATTGGCTACCTTTTAAGCCATTCCACCTAATGCTGTTTGTCTGATTAGATGCTGAAGCTCTGAATGTAATCCAATTCCTGCTATCCAGATGAACTATCCTAATGACAAATTGTTTAGAGGAGGACACTTGTCCAATATGAATGGCAAAGCACTGGCAGTAGTCGCCTTGGTGTAACACGCCATGCCATTTCTACTCAAAGGCTTGTTTTCACTTCACCTTTCCTCTTTGGCAGGGAAGAGATTTCAGAATGGTGAAGACACACACTGAGGGTTGGTTTTGAGAATTCCAGCAGGATTATGTTTGCCATGTCCACCCTTTATCATCAAATGCAGCATTACTAATAGCCATTGGAAGGACATTTGTGTTCCTTAAGCTGCCAGAAAAAGAGAAAAGTTGCGTTGATCTTGAGCCGCTCCTTAATGAACAGGTGTCTACATAACACAGACCACCTCACAGATGGTAACATAATTAGCATTCATTATGGCAGGCTTTCCAAGGCCAAGATGTGCATGGCTATGAGGGCTGGCTAACCTCTTCACCCTCTAGCAGGCCTCCTTGGGGGGGGGGGGGGGGGGGGGGTTGACACATATTTTCTCTGGGAATGGACAAAAGTGGAAGCCCTTTCACAAGGTGTCATCCTGATCCTGAGATGCCTGTTAAAGCACAGTAATGCCAAAGGTCACCTGTCAGCTCTCTAACCACCATACTATGAATATTGAGTAATCCTTTCTAGTAATCCTACGAAGGAAGTTATTAAATTAGTGTCACCTGGGTCCCAGTCTATATTTTATAAGTACAGCTTTTTATCCAAAGGAGCATGGGCCAGTCAGGATCATGAGAAATGGAGGTTCTCACAACACATGCTCCTGTCTTGGACTCTGTGCCCTTGTTCAAGTATGCACTGAAGCCATTTCACACACCGAGCATATGTCTGTGTGACAGTCATCTCTCTGAGGTTTAAAAACAATGAGCTTTCCTCCCGCTGCGGTGGTGTTTTGAAGCCAGTGGTTTGTGGTGGTGGTCAGGTCAATCCACGTGCATGTCAGCTTTCATGCCTGACTGCTTCTGTTGTGGGGCTTTGAGGGTGGGGGGTGACTGTGGGAGGGGGGGCAGAGGCTGCTAGGAGCAACAGGAGTATGCCTGTCATTTTCTCCACTTAGAAATGAATTCCATCTAATCTCATTTCACCATGTCAAATGGCACTGTGACATGCTGTTTTCCTCCGTAACATTTGGTTATGCTGAAGCAGTTGACTGCCTCCCGATGCAGGCTGACACCCTCTGGTTATTAAAAACTGTTTGCTCTTTGCAATATTCCATGATGTGGGTTAACTGCAGAGCAATACAAAGGCTAAATAAAGCCCTCTGTTGGCTTTTGTGTCAGATGTGTCTTACTGGTGGCCTGTTTTATTGTAATTCATTGTGTTTGCCTTGCACTGAGAGACAGCATGTGGAATGTTCCATTGAGCAGACACATGTATAATGGAGAGCAAGTTCATTCTGTTCTTCCAATTGTTCTGAGAGAGAAGATAAGTGCCTCTAAATAATTTTGTAAAGCATCGGGGCAAACTTATGTGTGTCTAAGCAGTAGGACATGGGTCATATCTGTTTAGGGATTCACATGTGTATTGGTGCTTTATGGTAGCCTGGAAGCCAGCCCCAATTTAACCCCACAAAATTTGAGGTCGGGAAATTCGGTCTGGACTTGTTCCATTGAGAAGCTTCTATGAAAACGTGCGGACCAATCAAATTGTCTGGGCGGGCTTTATATGATGATGGATAGATAAGCAACCATAGATATGTAGGCAGAGGTGCCTATTCATTCATGTTAATTGAGCTTGCTTCGGTTGATTTTGTTTACTACAATAAGCCTATCACAAGAAGCTAGACGTTTCAATGTTGCTATCCCGTCTGTTGTATAAGATATTGACAGGACAATAATTTTAAAAAGTGAACAGAAAACAGTGATTAAAACATTTGTGGATAAGAAAGATGTTTTGTCTGTTCTCCCCACAGGATTCACGGTAGGCTATTTTGTTGCTCTGATTGGTTAGGGTTATCCAATTGTGTCCAGAGGTATTCTTCCCTGTGTAGGTTGAAACACGGCCCATAATCCCGTCCCAATGCAAGCAGTATCAGACTCACAATCTGAATAGTTCTCAGGCTAGGTTTATGGTCCATTTACATCAATACTTGAATTGAGACGATGTCAGACAGGACTCATTAGGGGATCAGTACTCTTAATTATGACATTTGGTTAGTGGATGGTGGATTAACAACAACCTCATATCAATCTATAGACCTTTACTGGTGACTCATTTTCTGTAGCCTATTGCAATACACCTTTCTACTAAACAAATTAACACAAGTGCAACCATAGTCCTTGTTTCATAAAATTGAGTTGTGTATTAATGACATACATAGAATATTTACCTATGACCCATAAATTGAATGGGTATTTCCCAGGACAAAAGACGTGTATGATGCCGTTTCTGTGATCATGTACATTTAAAACGTGTGTGTCAAAACAACAATTCCACTAATTCACACACACACCTCAACAACAACTAATTCTTCTCTCTCTCTCTCTCTCTCTCTCTCTCTCACACACACACACTCACACACACACACACACACACACACACACACACACACACACACACACCTCCACACAGTGCATGTACTGTAGGAGTTGGAGAGATGGAGCTGTTTGCTGGAGTAATGTATGGGTCTGTTTAAGTAATGGCCAGGTAGTACTAGATGAATGTGAGGTGTTCAGCTCCATTAGGGCCTGTGCATCAGGGCAGCATTATTGCATTAGCCCTGCTCTTTAAGAGGAGATTGGCTATGTGACCAGCTTCTGAACACCCTCAGCCCGCTCTGGATGGCACAAACTACAGCTTGGCTCATTGCTTTCAATGATAAAAATGTTCAAATTGCCAGCATCTAGCACATAGACTTCTCTGATGACTTTCGGCTGTTTGTCAAATGGAAATGCGTGGCTGTTATCTCACAAGAATTTGAAAAGGATGCAGAGCATGGATACTTCTTTAGATAAAACATAAATAACTATTATTCAATACTTCTTTAGATAAAACATAAATAACTATTATTCAATACTTCTTTAGATAAAACATAAATAACTATTATTCAGGACAGACTTTTATACAAGGAGTATGCAGATAAGGCCGGATCCAAGAGGTGGCAAAGATACAGTATGTCAGATTTTAGACTGTAATACATCATTGTAATTATAATCATTTTATATCCAAAGAAATCCAATCTCACCCCTTAAAACAGGCATATGACTTTACCACATCTACTTATTGTGATGTTTCAACCCAAGCTGTTTAGATTTGAAAGTAGTGCCCTCTATGATGAGGACAGGGAGAAATCATCACACAAATGATCAGTCTGTAGAGCATTTGTCTAGAGTGGTCTTCTTCCGAATACTCTGTGGTGCCTGTAAACTTCTGTAGTTTTGTGTTGCAATGGAGCAATGAGTTCACAATTCTAAAATGAATAATTAATTCCTTATAAATCAGTCACACAGCTCTGTGTCAGATACATTTGGAATTTTCTATAAAGCTCGTCAAATGTTATATTTAGTGATGGGCAACAAAAACGTTTGATTTTATTTCAGGACAATGCTACGCAGAATTCATTTTTGCATAAATATAATCAATCAGTGGTCTACGATAATCTGTGGGCAAAGCATGGATATTTTGTTAGGTTATTTTGAGTTCTAACAGAATACTGTGAGTTGTACAATCATTCAGTGGTCCTTAACTTGTTCATGTACAGTGAGACGATATTTAATGTGCATTACTTTAATGAGCCTATTTGCAAAATGATAAAACAAATCTTCATTGTCAAGATCACCCACTTCACAGTCATCATTAAATTATTGATGCATTTCCCTCCCTAAATATTCACAAATGCCAGTAACATTATCCATAACCACTTACATCTACACATTTGCTCAGACAGAAAATTCCACTGCTATTCCTGTTTTATTTGGACTCACTGCTGAGATGCCCATTAGTGAAATGGTTGCCTGCTTAGTGAGGGCATTTGATAAAAATTGTTTTTTGTAACTGGTGATATTTTTAAAAATACTTTTATGCATACATCAGCATCCTTAACTTTGTGTGTGTGTGTTGGGGGAGCCCCCCCCCCCCCCCCCCCCCCTTTGAATAGCTACAAAATTTAAAAAAAACACATAGCAACGACTTCATTCTGTAGTCACTGTGTCTAGTGTAGCCGACTAACTTTTGCCTTGAAAATAATGAAACAGTTTCTCATATATTCATTTCCTCCTGACTCTTGCTGTTCTTCCTTTAAGCTTATTATCAACAGGAATGGAACATAAAACAGTGTTTTCCTCTGATAGGATTTAAAGCTCATGTATCCAAAAGCACTATTGTCAGTAGCTCAGGCTGGTTGTAGCTTCAATGAATTTCTGACCCTCTTGGCATAAAAAGCTTTAATGGAAAACAAAATGTCTCCTGTGATTCATCCCGTTGTTATGCTAAAGACACTAGCCCCAAGTGACCAGCACTCTGAATATCTGCATGGGATGTTTGCCTGCTTTTTTGGAAAGGGTGCAAGTTGGAGTTCCTTCTGTTCTCCATATGGCAGTATTGTCTTGGTAATGCGTTACAATGCACCCCTTCTGAGTATGCTGCGGGGCCCACTGCTGGAGGATAACCTATTGGTTTCACTTTTTTTCTTTTGTGTGTGTGTGTGTGTGTGTGTGTGTGTGTGTGTGTGTGTGTGTGTGTGTGTGTGTGTGTGAGAGAGAGAGAGAGAGAGAGAGAGAGAGAGAGAGAGAGAGAGAGAGAGAGGGAGAGAGAGAGAGGAGAGAGAGTGAGAGAGAGAGAGAAACCCCAGGGGCAGACAAACAGCCTGAGGGCAGGCTGTTGTCTGGGTTGAGGGTTGAGGGATGTGGGCGCGTGGCAGACCCACTGCCAGGCCAGACTGAGGCCCACACCATGCCACATATAAAGAGACCAGGCCAGACTGAGGCCCACACCATGCCACATATAAAGAGACTAGGACTAGGAATACGCACCTCAAGGTTAAGCCACCTACTTAGAATCCTACATCTAAACAAAACAATTTCCACAGAGAATGCAAATATTGTGATAGTGTGACACTCTCTTCAAACATGTCTCTCAAATGTCTCTGTGTAGATTAGAAAATAATCCAGTCACAAAGGGATTTGAGCTGAAACCAGTCACTTCATAACATCTTCTCCATCTGATACATTTACCTCCTGTCATGCACAGTTTCAAAAAGAAGGACATTTTCACTGCTATGTCTCTTTAATCCCTAGGTTGACATTTACTGTTTCAAATATTTTGTATGGCTATATACTTTTCTGAACTACATGTTCTTACATTGAGCTTGATCCAAATCCTGTTCAATATTTTTTTATATTGCAGGATATAAATATATGTATTGTGAAAAAGAGGATTTGATTAATTTCCATACAAACTCTTGGCTTAGGTGTTTCACCAATTATCAGTACCATGACAGAGCTTGCATGACTGAACTGAATTTTTTAAATCTTCTTTCCTCATTGCTGTGTATCCTTGACTGCTTCACATTTCAAAATGACCAGGGAAGTAATATTAATGATGTTGGCCCAAGAAAATTAGGAATCACTTTTAAGATGCAAAGTGAAATGTATGTATCAACCTTTTTTAACACAACCTATTCATTTAGTTGTACTCAAATAAACACCAATGGACTTTGGGGACCCCTTTTTACTGACAGCCTTGTTATTCTGAGAGGAAAACAAACAAGTAAACAAACAGGCAAACAAAGAACTGAAGCAGTTTGCTGGTGGTCATCATTTCTTTGGTCATAGCTGTCCAATCGGTCTTCTTTTGGCAGGTTTACAGTAAGACGGTCAGAAGAGGCCATCTGCAACAGAACATGGCCCAGTCTCAAGTCAGAGACCCTTAAAGTCGCTCCACCCACGTCTTTGTCACAACCTGTGTCTCTCTTTGTCCCTTTATTTAAATTTCACGTGAAGCTGAAGTTAACTTTCTATGCCTACTCTCCAGTCAGCCTTACCTCATCCATCTGAGTGTATTTGTAATTCTTTGCAGGGGTTAGATGGTGCTCAGCCCATGCCTACCTAATCATTCTGGAGTTGCTGAGTCGACAGCTACCACACGCTAACAAACAAATCACCCGTCCTGAAAACACTAATTGGCCTTAAGCTCGTGGAGGGACTTTCTCTACATTCATTTTGAGGTCTTCTTCATAAAAGATTGCCACTGCAGGGACTTATACACGTCTTACTTTAGCCTTTAAAAACTCTACTGGCCTCCCTCCCCTGAAGGAACTGTGGTGACAACACAGTTCTTTTAACAGATAAAAGAGAAACAGAGGCACTCTGTTCTTGTGAGATGAAAGGCCTGCTAGAAAACTGGGGGATCTTCTTGATAAATATTGCGGCTCCTTATACAACATATCTTTGTCACTGACAAAGAATAACCAGCTGGTGAAATGAAATGCTACATAGCATCTGAGGACAAGGGACAATTTCAGCTTGGCTGACCATACACTAGCCTTTGAGTTGGCCCTGGGAAAGCTGTTTGTTAGACCTAGAGTAGTGGGAACTGACAAAGAAGCCTGTTTTTTTTTTTGCCATTGATGACAAAGCCAAAGTGTGAAAACAGTTTTCCAATGCACAGTCAGAAAAAAAAAGTCATGAATTACGTCTGTGCTGTCTAGTCAGGAGCCCAGAGTGAAACACTAGCGTTGGCTTTTTTCCATTTCCAGTTGAAAATGTCCCTCATTAGCTTTCCACAGCGTAGATTGTATTAGGATGCTTCAAATTCATTTGTTGCTGACCCTAAAGTTTTTATCATTGGCAATCTGTTCCTCAGTCTTACCTCAAAAACATCTATAAAAAAATCACACACGTGAAAATGCACACACATTGCACAGAATGTACTTGTCTTGTACTGATTCCAGAGCTTATTTCCACTGATTAATGATTCAATGTTTTGTGACGTATCTTTCCTCCATTGTTGCCAATGAATTTATTTTTTCTTTAAATTGAAAATTGAGCACATGAAATGACAAGGATTCCTGTTTCACACCATACCAGAGGTTGTTAATGAATAAGGCATAAATTCATAAATCCATATGGAAGGCACTTGCAACCAAATTGGTAAGTCCACATACAGTATCATTGCTTCTGTACTGTATTAAATATTTTTGCAAATTATTCAAATTTCTCAGAACCCTTTCTGTTACACAGAAAATGTCATATAAACATGTTGTGAATGCTGTGCCTTTGCCCTTCCGCCTGACCAACATAATGTTTTATTAGCTCATTACGGATACTCTTCTTTTTCCTTAAATCAAGGATAAGTGTGCAAGAAAACATATCATTTTATTCTTTCTTTTTTAAGCATGCCACAGATTTCTAATTACTCCTCAGTACCAACAGACCTTTCAAACATAAAATCATCATCCAGTCCTGAGGAGATGCTTCATAGCTGTTAACGGCATGGTGTGAAATTGATGCCGATTAAAAGGAGGAAAATATATATCATGAAGCCAGTGCAAGACTGCACAAATAGAAGCTTTGCCGGCATTAAGATATGGAGGCAGGACCTTGACTGCTCCCTGTTTGAGGGAGGACCCCTGCTGGTCTAAGTCTCCTCACACTGATGTGGGCACTCTGGTGTCTGAGCTACAGGCCTAGGATCAGCCTTAATGTCCCAGTCATAGTTTAGATCACATATAGACCAGGAAAGGTCAGAGTCCTAAAGGACAATCGTAACAATATATGTCTAAACTGAGAACCCTTACAGCTATTGTTCCATCCCTATTTATTATGCTCAACTGTAAATACTCAAATAATGACTATTGATATTTATGCAAAAGTTACCACCTTTGGCCAGCAAAGCCTTCTCTTGGCAAAAACAGATTCTTTTTTTTCCTCCACAGTATCATCGCCTGGCTTTATTTACCCAGCGGTGGCCAGGCCTCTGCAAGTATTTCAGCACAAAGTTATCCTGTTACAAAAGGATTCCCTTTCAAAGTTCATGTAAAATGAATTACGTGAGTGTGTATGAACGAAACCTTATTCCACCGGGAGGGAATTTGTCTAGCTGTACTTAAGAAGCACCTCTTGTAATTTATAAGCCCCTAATTTTTTCGTAATTAAATACCACTTGAATATTTAACACCATTGTGTGGGTCTCTAGCTAAACGAGCACAATGTCGTTTAGACTATCAAGTGACTATTGTCTTGCGAAATGAGCCAATAACTGAGTGCAAAGCCATCCGTTGCCCCATTCCATAATTTATTTGCATAATTAGATCTTAATTTTAATTCCCTATGCAAATATATGCCCCTTTTTAAATTGCATTTGAATTTAAATTCAATCCTTTCATAGGCCTTCAGTGAATAAATGTAATGATATTGTAAAAATATAATGAAAAATGGTTGGTTAGGATAAAACATGACCCCATTATATAGTAAGTAGCTGTCTCCTGTTATACTGATCCTACAGATTTTGTATTGTAAAATTATTGCATTGTAAATATTTGTTTTCCACCCCCAAAATGATCTGAGTTAAAAGTCCAAGGGTACTGTGTCAGTGTCTATTTTGACATTCTTCTCCACTAACGGGAGTGTTTTCTCTTATTTCACTAAGAAAAAAGTGGAGGGAGTAAGGCTTCGAGGACACTTACTGGCTTTCTATTATTCCAAGAGATCAGATGAGGGGAGAAACAGCCTTACTTTCAGCAGCTGAGCTGATGCCCCATCCCCAGTGGTGGCCTTTGTGAAGGGAGGAACACAAACCCGACACAGGACAAAGTGAGTAGAAATTGACCTGGTTGATCCTTTTTCGGGTGAGGCGGCCTTCTCTTTCATCCGCAGCTAAGGGCTGAGGACCCAGCTCCTTGGGTAGCACTTAAACAAATATAATACTGTCCTGACTCCTGGCCTCATTTGGGCCTGTGGTTGTCAGCACGTCTGGACGCAAACACTCGCAGGGGTGGCGGGGCTCACACAGCCAGAGCAGGATAGAAACATGAGCCTGACAAGCCTGTGGGCCAGGGGAAGTCGCCAAAAGGGACAAATTAGCTTTAAACAATGGGGCATCTCTTCCACAGGGGATAATTAAATGTTTCTTCATCAAAGTGAAAAGACATTTTGCAAGCTGCTCGTTTTGTAATTCTACCAGGTTTGCCCCAGAGATGCTTTTTTTGCATTTCAAACTCCTCTTAGCACTATTGATAGAGAGTCCATTTAATTACACTGTTGGGGGTGTTAATTATAAGGAGTATTCAGGCCAAGCTATTGCCGCGTCTAGATAACAGAGTCTATAGTGTGTCCTTTGGTGCCCAAGTCTCTAGAGTATTCACCACAAAGACTCTTGTGACTTCAACAAACACAGATGTACAAAATGTAATGTGTTTTTGATTAAAGCATCCATGTTGACATATTGGAATGTATTACTCTACACTTTAATTCATTAATAAGCACTATTTTTAACAACAGTCATTGTTGTGAGACCAGTGTTTTTTACATTTGACATAATGGAAAATTGACTAATTGTATAGAATTGAATAACAATATGCGGAGTACAGTATATTACTCAGTCTGTCTTTTAAAGATGTGAGGAAGTTCCCCTAGCCTTTTAGTCTTGACCAGGCCCATCTGCAGCATTTGACTGGGACATTCTGTGCCTGGCCCCTTTCTCTGGCCACTGAGCTGTGGATTACATGGTTTGTTGTAGGGCTGAGGATCAGAAGGAGGAAGCTGAATAATGTTGCCCCACTCTTTGAGGGAGGGCCATGCATGGCTGACTTCAGAATAGCTTTAACAGGATATCTCTGAGGAAACGATGGCTTTTACCCCCCCCCCCCCCCTTCAAAAAAGGTGTGTCAAAAAAGCTTTTTTAATCAGGCACTGAAATACTGTTTAAAAAGGAAACTCTTTGAATTAAAGGACTAGAAATTGAGTTTTAAACTGATGTACTGATCTCTTCTTGTTTAAATGATTTTGGTACAATATAATAATATAGGAATAAATTATAGTTGAATGCCAAATCTGGTTCTGTCTTGTTGAAGCCCTTTCTGAGGAGTAAAGGATTAATGAAGATTATCAGTCACAGTGAATTATTACAAAGGCATAGTGTTATGCAATACAAGACCCTCCGCCCTGCTCTTTCTACATAGTGGGGGACAAAAACAGAGGGAGATAGAGTGAGTGAGTGAGTGAGTGAGTGAGTGTAAGAGAGATTACAGATAGACAATTCATTAAATAAGTGTTTTTATGTAGTGTTAAAAATCTTTTAAGGAAAGCCATGGAAAAAAATGTCTGTCCCTGACGTGTGTGTGGGCTGCTGACTCCAGGGACTCTTCCTGATCTCTGGGGCCTGTTTGCTCAACAGCATCAGTTATTCTTTCACAGCAGGACTGTCACAGGGCCAATCATGGAAATGGCCATTTCTCTAACACCATTGTCTGCTAAGGGAATAGATTAGTCTTCCAATGGGGTTTGTGACTGAATGATGTCAGTTGTGGTCAGATCAGGAAAAAATCCCTGTGGGATATTGTTTTAGATTTCCTGAGAAGAATTTGCTTAGTATTATTTTGTCGACAGCAAATAAAACAAGATTTTCCCTAAAAGATCCTATCAATTATACTCTGGGGCTGGTGGTCCTCAGCATCTCATACGAATTATGGTTTTGGTTAGAGAGAATAATAATAATAATAATAATAATAATAATAATAATACATATTGCTTTTATTATTAATAATATTACACATTATTATTATCATTACTATTATCATTACTATTGTTGATGTTGTTGTTGTGTTTTGGTCATGCTGTGGAATATACTGTAACTGATGACTGACAGTGAGACCCACCTCAATGATGGAAGGATGTCATAATAGATGGCTTGCATTGAATAACGGGACCCCTGCGGTGGAGGTAATTGGACTCAATAACATGTTAACTACATGACTGGTAAGGATAATAAAAGAGCATCCATACCTGAGCAATTACCACAGACAGAGGAAACCATCCCTCACCACATGTTTGCCATCTTATCTCAGATTATCCATCTATTAATAACAACACACATACACACACTGGATAAGGTTTCCCCGTATTCCATAACTTCATATGCTACCCCGTACTCCCACATCTAATATACTGAATATTTTAGTCTAATCCTGATCTTAATTTACACTGTTGCTACAAAAAAGCAGCCTTCCCATGCCAATTAATTAGAAGTGTATAAATATTTTACTGCTGGTTGATACAAAGGCGACACCAGACAGATAGAATTCACAACAGCCACTAATGGAATATTAATAACGTCATTTTTCTCAGCTTTCAAAGGAGGAAAGGACACTCTGAGGTCCACAGTTTCCTTATGTTTTGGTCTGCTGTGCACTTTTAGTGCATACAACCACTTAGATTGTTTTAAAACATTATCAGTATCTTGTTTTCTAACTGAAGCTTTGGAAAACTCCCCCTCTTGATGTACTTTATTTATCATTCTGAGGATATTTGATCATGGACAATTAGCTGCTTGTAAAGTACAGGGATAGTTTTGCTTTTTGTAATTGTATTTCTTATTCTCAAGTTCAAAGACATTTAAGTGAGTGAATTAGTCAGGCTTTGTAGTAATCATTACAGAGGAATCATTGCCATTGTGACTCTGTATTGCATGAAGCTCTGTAATACAAACATTAATATATGCGTTGGTGCATTGGTCGGTGGTAAAAAGTCCATTATTGTTATTATTAGCATTTTTTGTCTTCCTCATGTAAATTACATTAACTCTCTCTCTCTGTCTATTTCTTTCTTTCTCCCTGTCTTTCTGTGTATGTGTTTGCTTTAATGTATGTGTGTGTGTGTGTGTGTGTGTGTGTGTGTGTGTGTGTGTGTGTGTGTGTGTGTGTGTGTGTGTGTGAGAGAGAGAGAGAGAGAGAGAGAGTGTGTGTGTGTGTGTGTGTGTGTGTGTGTGTGTGTGTGTGTGTGTGTGACAGAAATTGTACAGCCCCAGCAGGGAGCCCTCTCCTTCTACTCTAATTCCCATCAGAATCAAATCACCATGATAAGAACTTATCAGTGATGTCAGCACTGTGTGTCCTACTCAGTCTGCCATCTCAGCTGTAAGGCCGTAACACATTAATCACCATTATTGTTATTTTTGTTTAAATTGCATGAGTAAATGCAAATATTAGGGATAGTGCCATTAGAGCCATAGGAAATTCTGTGTGTTTTAATGGCCCAGGCATAACACCCCCACCTCACCCCCAGTGCACACATGCTTCAATCCCAATCACCCTATTACAAGGTGCATCAAACGACAGAATCCTGTCACACTTTATTACAACCCGTATCCACAAAGAACATTGATAAAGCATCTTTAAGTATTCATAATGATTGACATGCACTCCATTCATACATATAGTGACTGCACTCATAGTGTTGTAATATCATAGCCTGTACAAGCAACATTATGATGCGCTATGAGTGCAGCCATGTCTATTTATAGATAGTTATAAAGACTTCTGTCAGTTGCTATGATACTTTATGAATATTTAGGTTTACAATAATAATGCATTATAATGCTTAAGAGATGCTTGGTTTATGTAATGTGCTACCACGAATCTGCTTCTGTCCTTCCCACTTTGAGTTTAAATGTTGCTCTTAACTTGAGCAGGTACATGATCATGATGTGCATATGTTGTCTATGTAACTCTACCAGGGTAAGAGGTGCTAGAGCAAAAGATTTGCTGTCCGTTGCCAATAATAATTCTGCTGAAGTCAGTCAGTGAAACACTTCAAAGCTGTTGTTTTACATTTATTCATGTAATTAATTTCTTTTCGCTTGCCAAAGTAGTGCTCATTCTGGAAGCAAAGCCACCAATTCAACACCTGCTCCACTTGTGAAATACTCATGTGTATCAATATAACAAGCTTTTGCTTGGAAATCTGCAGTAATCGGAATACAATCAAAGAGCAGCAAAAACTTTGACTTTACACACACCATTTAGTTATATCCAAGCATGTATTCATATTACACATTTTTAATCAATTGTTCATACATTAGACAAAGTCAAGTCTTTTCTTGAGAATGCTCTCCTCCTTGGACAAAACAAAGACCCTCTTACCCTTCATTTATTCACTCAGAGGAAGTGAAATAGCTTTAAAAAGCTATGATTTCATTAAATGTAAACAAAAGACAAAGAAATGTGACTGACAGATATACAACAGCTAGCAGAAATTTACTGTTTCCAACTAAATGTACAATATCTGCTCTATATGTGCATTTGCTGCACGCATTATTCAAATGGTTGTTTTCTATTAAATACATGGGAATTTCTCCTGAGAACCTTTAAAAGGGTTATGGATTCTTGTTGGAATGAACCTGTTGATGTCCAGGTGACATTTCTCAAAGGACTGGGAGCCCCCCACATTTTAAAACACTTATGACCATAATCCTTCGACAACACGAGATGAAAGTCACACTGATTTGTTGCCAGACTGCTGTACTATTCTTGTTAATGAATTTTTAATACCCTTAATGACACCAGAGGAGCAATATAATTAAAGGAGCAAGTTAGGAAAATGCTGACTTCATCGCTTTATGAAGACCATTTTAATGTAACTTTAATTGGAACTAACACATTATCTTAATGAACAGATTGGCTTCAAGTAAGCTATTTCTCTTACCAAGCTTAAATGTGGCAGGGTGTAGTCTCTGGAACACTCCGTCTCAGGTTAAGCCATTACGGCCTAAAGTGCAATGTGACTTTTTATGTATTTTTTGCTATTTTGGCACTATAAGAACATGCAAATGAAACATGATAAATCAGGCTGGGAAAGTGTGCTGCTATCCTGTAAGTGATGAAGGGGTCCAGTGATATGAAATATGTGCCAAGGATCAAGTGCACTAGGGGCTAAACAAATTGACCATTCCATATTCTTGACACCTGAGAGGTCATCTTGTCTTTGTCAGAAATGTCTCTGCACCCAAGGGATCAGGACAACATGGGGGGTGTCAGGGACTGAGGGTGGGAGAGGTGGGGGTGGTCGCAGTGGAGGGGTTTATGTGCCCAAGTTTTGGGCAGTTGAGTTTAATTTGGGATTTACAAGTGACATTGTGCCCCCACAGCCGTCCTCTTACTCACTGGAGTTTATGGAGTGAGACAGAGGGTCTTTTCCTTGTGATTAGACAGCCTGCAAGCGGCCATGCACAAAGTATTATGGCCTTCCACATCATGTATCGGAGTACACAAACCCCCATCCCCACCCTACCCTTTTGCCTGCATCTCCATCCCTTGCTACACACCTCGAGAAGGTCAAGGCTCTCAAACAAGTGCAGTTTCAATGAAGACATGCACAGCTTCTGAAATTTCATTTAAAAAAATTGCACTCTCCCTCTAAAGTCACAACAATATTATACAAAAAAATCAATTTAAAAGTGGAGGCTTTGGCCTTGTGGGTAGGGGTGCGAGTGATGGGGTGAGGGGGTTAGGGAATGCTACATGAGCCATGTGCCCCACATGTCAACCTCAGGGCTTATCTCTTAGAGGCTGTTTCACTTAAGCCCCAGCATTAATACACTGATAGCCTGAGGAATAGCCAAGCATAAAATGAATGTAAAAGGATGGAGAAACAACAAGAAAGGGCAGCAGGAAGGAGGATGAGTGTTTAGGCCACAAGCTCAATAGACCAGTACAACATAACTACTGCAAGCACAACAGGAACTATTTTCTTGAAGCATTTTATGATAGTAGTTTTCTAACACAGAAAATAATTTATAATTTCAACGTTTGTTCTAGACCTATGGCACCACTTGCTACAACAATTCAATGATGTAACTTAATGATATAATGGCGTTTTTAAAGAAACACATTGGTTTTGAAGGATAACACTGTTCTTCAATATCATTATCAGGCAAACGAACAAAAATCAAGAAAGAAAGTGAAAGTTTATGTTATCCTTGCTTTACCTTTCCAATGAATCACACATGTGTTTTTGATTTTTTTGTTAACTATACTGTTACAATAAGAGCCAGAGATAGACCCCCCACCTTGTGCTTTGTCCCTTTGTTTTATCAGGTTGCTGAGATGCTTTTATTCCCTCAGTTTTATTGATTAAAAAAATCCCAGAGGCACTAAAATGTTCAGGCAATGATTAATGTCCCTCTCACAAAAAGAAATTATATGGAATAAAT
The DNA here is from genome assembly GCF_018492685.1 of Alosa sapidissima. NCBI lineage: Eukaryota > Metazoa > Chordata > Actinopteri > Clupeiformes > Clupeidae > Alosa > Alosa sapidissima. Next base: position 32,451,374 of record NC_055972.1, on the reverse strand, counting down.
TAAACTACTGCGGCAGCAAATTGAAAAATAAGGATGTAAATGAGCTTTGAATACTTAATATCTTATAAAGAAAAATAGTCAATGAGGCCAAAAAATGATGAGGAATTGCCAAAGAAACATAAAATTAACTCTAATGACCGAGGCTAGATTTTCTGTACTGTCAAAATTTAACTGTCATATGTGATTTGCTACCTAGTGGGAATGAGTAATGGATACAATATGCAGCAATAGAAATAGCTAACAATGTTCACCTGGCACATTTCAATGAGGTAGTAATGCACTGTAGATTCAACAATGAAATAAGAGAAGAAAGAGAGAAATTAACACAGGTTTGAAAGTATGTTTCCTCTCTGGAGTAAATCACATTTATGGAGATACATTTAACAACAGAGGCATCCATTTGATCTAAGCACACTGATGATCAGCACATCGAAGGCTATTGAAAAGTGACAAAGAGAATAAATGTCCTTGACATAATTTCCCAGTAAAATACCCTCAAGAAGAAATACAAAAGTAAAATATGATGTCATGTATTTTATTATACATGAGTTATTACCCTCTGCATCTTGTGCAAAATCTTAAAATCCTTTTAGCAGCAACATCATCATTTAATTATGGGATGTAATGATGAATCCACACAGAAGACTATGCTGATGTCATAGAAATATTGAATATCATTGTTTTCCTGTTATCAATGTTTCATCTGTATTGAAGTATCATTCTCCACTCGTGGATATGTGTACTCACAACACAATTTCTCACTGCTCCCCTTACCCAAGGCAAAGGTGTGGATGGGACTGTGTGGAAGGCCCTGGAAGAGATAAGAGGAAAAGTTAAGAGAAAAAAGAAAAGATAGAGACCAAGGAGTCTGAATATAATACTGAATATGTTGACTGTAGGTTAAACATAATTTCCTTTGACAGCATCAGCTTAGATGTGAAAAGCCTAGTTTGTCTTGTTCACTAAAGCTGTATGAGGATGAGTGGCCTGGGTGCCAGCCTCTCACTCCCCCAGCCTCCAGACCATACGCTCCAGACACAGGAGTGGCAGAGGGAGCTGTAGGAATGTCATTCTGCCAGCAGAGCTGCCTCTCATCATTGTCAATACAATATTACAGTTTGCCAATATTTGTTACTTGTCTCTCTTTCTCCCCTTTCTCGCCTCTTCAAGCGCTTCTTGGAAAGTGTACAGTTTTTTTACTACTCACCTCTATGTGTTGTAAAAATTACTGAACTATAAAATCGAAAGCTCTCAAACTGTCTGTGCAGAAATATCTTGTTGGCCAGATCACTTTGCAGCGGAAATCCAGAATACAGTCAATCATCGCAACCTTTAGCTTATTTGTTTATAGGCTACAGTAGTTTGGAGAAGTCTTTTCCATCTCTGTAATGATCTTAAGGCTTAATAATGTAGCCTGGTAGAGAGTGGATCTCCCCATAATAATGACATGTTGGTTGTGAGATTACAATATTAATACAATATAAGTCCAGTAACAAATGTCATTATGGACATTATGGACTCAACTCTCATCTTGTATATTCAAGGTAGTATTTATTGTTATATGTTGTCTCCTTTGCATCATAGCTTGAATGTTAGTCCTCACTTGTAAGTCACTTTGTATAAAAGAGTCAGCTAAATTAATAAATGTAAATGTGGAATGTAAATCATGTATGCAGTGTCTACAATAATTAAACCATCCTTCCACCCCACTAATCGGTCAGTGTTTTCATTGTAAACATAATGCCAAGCAGACACTGTGAGATCTTTTAATGGAATTTTACATCCAGTATAAGACCTTATAAGTGTGGTCAGTCACATGCTTCAATTACAAGCAGTTAGCTGTAGTGTCATACACTAATCATGGTAATGTACACTAATAAACAAACTTCCACCATATAGTGTGACTGAATATACTGTAGGTGCCACCATATAGTGTGACAATATACTGTAGGTGGCATGGAGCAGAAGTTGTGTTTGCATCTATTGCAAATCCCTGACACTTTTGGAGGTGTTTGCTAATTCCCACTGTCTTTACTTCCAATGTTCCAATGTAAAATGTGTTAAGTCAATACATGTGAACATCATCAGAAGAGTCAAATTACCAGATAAATACATCATTCCATGGCATGTTTTCAGATTCCACAATAAAGAAATAGGTTAAGAAATACAAACTGAAAGTGAAAAGAGAATTGGAGGCTTTGAGTATCCAACTTCACGAGAACAGTGACAGGAAGAATAAGAAAAGCAAAAATAAATATATCCACAAGCAGAGATTGTCGGGGTCCAAGCAAAATGGCATAAGTGCCCTTTAGCAGAATGAAGGTGGAGACTGTACCACCCCCTATAGACCAAAATTGTACCAAATGGTGTGCTTCAAGTAGTATTGATTGTGTGTATGAAGATTTAATATTTACAAGGTATGATATTAGTAAAAAAATTGTTATAGACCACTTTCTCAAAATTGTATTGATGCGTAACTTTAAAACGGAGAAACAAATAAAAAATCTGAAAAAATCCAATCTGTTAGGCTTGGTCTGAAGGTGATGTGTAGTGAATTTTGTAGGAATCGGATCAACGGTGTAGGAGATAGATAGATTAGTTTCACTATTGGGTTTTTTGAAAATGGCAGGAAAATGTAAATGACGGAAATGGGTGTGGTTGGGTTCATTGGATGCAGGAGCTCTGAATGAACAAATGGAAAGAAGAATTTGTGAAAAATTCCATACGGTTCTGGAGATATGAGCAAAAACATAAATATGCTTATTATAGCACCCCCCTATGGTCAGAAATGGGTCTGTTTTTTGTGTGAAATCATGCATTGATTGTGGACCTATAGTGAAAATGTGTGTGAAAATGTGGTGAAAATGTAATGTCTGTACCTATTACAGTTATGGCTGCAGACACTGTTTTGCAGCTGTAAGGATGGACAGAATTTCATGAAATTTTGTGGGCATCCTAAGAATGTCATATTGATTGTCTGTACCAAGATTGGATAATAAGTTTGAATAGGATTGGACCTTTACAATTTCAGATAAAGGCAAAAAATCATTATAGGCCACTCCCCAAATGTTAATTGACACTTAAAAACTTACAAATGGGTGATAAATAAAAAATCAGAAAAAGCCAATCTGTTAGTCTTGGTCTGTAGATGATGTGTACCGAATTTTGTGGGAATCGGAACAACGGTCTTAGTTTCACTTTTTGAAAATGGCGGGAAAATTGACCAATGGTCAAATTGCCGTGGTTGACTTCATTTGATGCAAGAGCACTGAAGGAAGATAAAGAAGGAAGAATTTTGGAAAAATTCCATACGGTTCTGAAGATGTCAGCAAAAACGTAAATGTGATTATTATAGCGCCCCTTATGGACATAAATGGGTAACTCCTGTTGTGTGAGATCATGCACTCATTTGGGACCTATGGTAAAGAATTTGAGTCTGTACCTATTATGGTTATGGCTATAGAAACGGTTTTGCTGCGAAAACATAATTTCATGAAAGGTTTAAAAATCAGAACAAAAACAATAGGAGTCCTGCAGCTACTCTGCTTGGACCCCTAATAAAGCAGGAACTCCAAAAGCTTCTTCTTAGTGAACTACAGAAGGCACACATAGACAAACCTAATGGGCCAGAGAAGGCTGAAGAAGCAGAGGGACGGACCCTACCTATGGATATTCCAAACGATGCTCAGAATGTTTGAAATGATCTGAATGCTTTGCTAGACAAAGAATTGGCAGAGATGGAGAGAGATGAAAAGAAAATAGAAGATGATGCACAGTGCTCTTGACAACCTTATTAGCAAAGTTGAAGAAAACAGTGACAGCACTGATGGAAAACACATTATCTTAGACAAAGTGGAGAGCACTCTGAGTATAAGTGCAGATAGAGTAAGAACAAAAGACCAAACAGACATTTCAAAATTGAACTGATCTGATCGACTGATCAGTCCGACTGCTTTTCTGCCGATGGTTGGCCGTCGGGTTGGTGTGTCCAATGCAAGGTTCATTTATCAAATGTTATTTTGAAGTATTAAAAAAACATCTTTGTTTTAGAATTTGCGAACGAAAAGGGGTGGAAATTGGTAGCCTGGTCCTACCAGACTCTTGTACATTTCATAATGTACAGAGAGTCTGGCCACTTTCCATTGCCAAATGTTAACTTCCTTGAAGGCGAATACTCTGAAGTTTAAAACTATTGGATCTGCCCAGAACCACTCTGGATCTGCCATAACCAATTGCTAACGTTTGGTTGTGACGTATGTCTGGCTCAAACTAGCACACGACCTCAACGTCATCGTTCTCAGCCACACCCTCTGTTCGCTGATTGGACCTGCAGATTTTTGCAGGAGAAAACCCGCAAATATACCGCAGACCCAGACGACGTACTGAAGGGAAAATTGAGCGGAAGTACGTAGGAGGGCGGAGCCAGGCTAGGAAATTGGTGCTTTCATGGTGCATTCATGGCACTTGGGAATGACAAGGACCGCCCCTGTGGCTTTATTTTTCCCACAGCAACTGTTCATGTGCTTTGCCGTCAGAATGTGTGACAAACACGGATGCCACAACAAAGGTTAAAACTTACACTCACTAACCCTAAATAAACAACTGTATTTGCTTAAAATATAGTGTAGGACGCTTGTGAAAGAAAGATATGCAGCTTTCAAGTGACAAAAACGGCAAATTCCCAAGTTCACATTAAAACTGTTGAAAGGCCACATGGACTACAAACGAACTACAACGTGACGACAAAAGTGATGACGAGCCCTTAACTGGGCAACTCTGTTAGCAAAATCTAGCCCGTTTCCAACCTCTGACTCACACATTACGTGACGTGAATGGTGCGGAATGATTATGTTCTCACTGGGAAAAAGGTTCTTCCGAAGCCCATGAATGCTAGGTTACAATACAAACCACCAACACATTTGTTGACAGTTTCCTGCCTGGAGTTTCCACGTCACTCTGCAAACATCACCCTGATCGTTGGTCTGATTGGTGAATGACTATCCAATTGCATCATTTGAACTATGCCTACCGAAAGCTGCACTCAAACTCGAACAAATTGTACTGTACAAGACCTGTATCTAAAGGAAGCAATTGAAGTGTAATTATACTTTGAGCATTGTTAGTGCAGACATCCCAACCTGCAAAAAGTCATTTCAGGGAGGTAGGCCTATTACGTACCCCCCCCCCCCCCCCCCCAAAAAAAAAAAAAAAAAACTTCAGCCTATTTAGATACTGAAATACAGATTAATATTTTGGTTCAAAGTCTAGTCAGTACACCAAATAATGAAGATAGAAATTGTGAAAATAAAATAGGTAGTTTGTTTTTTTTTCATGGCAATTAGCCATGTATAGGCCTGAATATAGATAAATATGCACATGAATTGGCACTAGTTAAACTCACCTCAACATGTCTTTTGCAATCATTTTACCTGCCATGGGCAATGCTAAAGTCACTGTTACAAACAGTGCAGCGTGCAAGACTAGGCCTATCATTATTTTTTACTCTTATGAGACCAGGGTACACTTTGAAATGAGTCTTACATTTTCCTTTTTGGGGGGGCATTGACTCCATGACGCTCCTGTTCCTAGATACACTGAACTGATTAAGTTCGGGAGAAAAGAGATAAAAAGCCCGCCTACACTGAAAACTGATTGGTTGATTTAGCAAAACAGGCCAATCAGGATGCTCGCTGTCTTGGCTGTGCTCAGGCACACACGCACCACCCCTCTCTCTCCCCCCTGTCACTCAGATGCACTCGCGATTTGAAGTCTTGGTCTCGCGTGCACGCTCTTGATCGCTCGCTCTAGATTCCGGGAGATTTTATCTAATTTACGGGCGTCAGGGATCCGCTGTTAATATGCGGGAGACTCCCGGAACTTCCGGGAGATTTGGGATGTCTGTTAGTGGTATAAAATAGGGTTTGTTTTTTAACATGCTAGCTGGCTCCCTTAACTTTCACTATAAGCCCATTCAGTGTTAATGCAAAAAACATAGCTGTGGGTCGACGCTCCATGTACGTGCACCATTTTAAAATAACGGTGGCCAGCCAGGGACATATGTGAAATAGCCTACAGCTCAGTCTTTGGCGTCTGCATGCAAAGAAAAACATTCATCAGCACAATTTCCTTACATTCAGCAATGTAAGTTACGAACCCATTTTCTACAATCCACATGTCTTCCCAACATTATGACATTAACATTACAACACAAGTTTAACCAAAGTCCTTAGCTGCTACGGCGCTACCTAGTTAGCAAACATCACAAGCCGTACCCATTCACTTTCCGTTTACTGTGCTAACATTAGCTAGCTAGCTCGTCTAACAGGCAAAATTAAATTATTTATTCTGTGTCCAAAAGAGTGTTTCATTGGCATCACACGCAAGCAATGGCAATAAAATAGTACACAAAATGAAATTAATATTTTGTTATTGCTTCAGAGAAAAGTTTGTTTTGACGTGCCTAGGAGTCCGGTACTAGTGCCAGTTTTTGATATGCGACGGCTACCGTAGTTCTAAACAAGGCAGCACTTGAGAGGTTGGTTGCAATATAACACCTAACCACTAGATGGGAGAAATTCTTACACAGGGGGGGCTTTAAAGGTTCTCTAAGCACGGTTGGGTGACTTCTATTGACGATTGAAGTATTATCAAACAAAACAGAGAGCTAGCTCACCCCTCCCTCCCGTGCTTTCTGAAACTCTCATGAACACACATCTCGTTGGTGATTGGCTGGAACACAGTTTGTTATGTTTCATGGTTCAGCCTGGACCAGGCTGTTTTTGTTGCAGTTTGTGGAGCCTGGACTGTCCACAGGGACCACGGTTCTTTACAGCGTATTCAGAGGACAGGCAGCTAGCGGATCGGGAGGAGATGTTTGCTGTATGTGACAAAAAATGTTCTAGCTTAGAAACTATGTAACAAGAGACTTTTAAGAGAGCGCTAGGTAAGTCTCTTCATACTAAAAACAAAACCAAATGTTTTTTTTTTTATCTTAATATAAGATTAATAACACTTGGTTAGATCTTATTTTTTTGCAGGGATCCTTTCCATGCTGACAGTTCTAATAACATTTCAACTAGCAAAACCAGTTTCTGGACGTGTAATTGCCCAAAAGATTACATTGAATGCATAGCTATTGTGTCTACCTCAATGCCAAATAGAATGGAATGATATTCAACTAAGCTATCCACCTTATTCCAGTCCGACGTCACGGGCCCAACAGCTTTTTGGTCAAAAAATGTTTAGGCAACTAGCGCAGCCAGCCGGTTTTTGCAACTTGTTAACTTTGTCAGCATCACCTCCGTTTTATTGAGGGTAAAACAAAATCGGTTAACTTTAACAAAGCAATTACTGTAGGCTACCTGTGCAGCCAGATGATACAATCAAGGGTTACGTGCAGGCTTCTGCGAAAAATAGGATTTTGAGGCAACAAGTGAGTAGTGGGATGACTACTTCTTAAAGGCTACACTGAATAGCGGGAAAAAAATGTTTATTTTACTGTCTATAGAGAAAACCGAAAGCTGTTGGACCCAGGAAAAGATTTAGCCTGCTATCAGTCTATTAAATGCGTCTGTAGCCTACGTAGTTCATGGCCGCTTCGGTGTGTCTCTTAGATGTCGTCTTGCTGTCCCCCCTCCATTCTGTGGTTCCTTCGTTGAGGTGAAAATCAGGTCCATGGAATCCAGGCTGCCTAGCAGCGCGAATAAAATTGTGTGCAAGGCAGCATGGGGAAACCCAGGCTACTTAGCTCTCACATAAGGTTAAGTATACATAAGTGTATAGGACTACAACATGTTTATGGCCTGTTAGCTCATGTTGATATCCAGCAGAGATGTTGTGTCTGTCTAAGTTGTTGTGTCTTTATCTCTTATCAACTACCACTGCTGCTGCAGAGTACACACACAGCTGCTCCGGCAGGATGTGCTGCAGGGGCAGGAGGGCACACCTGCTCTTGCCTACAATCAGGGCTGTCCTGCTGATTCTCTCTCAGGCACCATTGACCTGCTTCACTACAGGAGAAGTCCTCCCTAAAACCTGGTTGACTCTAGTGCCAGAGCAGACAACACAACCTGTCTCACTGTTCTCTGCAGACTAAATATTATCTGAGTGCTGGATAAGTAAAAAAAACAACTGGTTATTTTTTTCTATATCAAGGTCTGCAAAAGCATTTGATGCAACTTGTATTTTGGCCAACAATATGGGAGAATCCTTAGGTATATTGAACAGCAAAACCCCTCCCTGTGCCTCTTTCAACACACCATGATTGTTGCTAACTAGAAGTAGGCTAACAAATTTAGAGTAGAGAGAACTCAACCCATCACCTTTACTGTATAAAGACAAAAGCAAAGATTAAATTGATTCCCTTACTTGGTTAGAATCATGTGGCAAGTTGATGCATGCTTTCATATCAATTCCATGTGGTCATTCTAAAATACCTGATGACAAAAAAAAAAAACACCTCACAATTTTCACACATGTCCACAGTTACATAATCTGACCCAGTGGTACATCAGATATCAGAATAACATCTTAATATGATGGATGATTTTTTTTTATTTTTATGAAATTTTCACTATTTGTTTAACTGAACTAAAAAAGGCATAGTGCATGCGGTACAGACATAAAATAATAATTACTGAGACATTGATAGTGTTCTTTTCTGATCAGATCATCTTACTACTTTTAATGTTCAGTGCCTTTAAAAGATCACAAAAACAACATTTGGTCAGCAGTGAAAAAGGAGAAGTCTTTCTATAAAGATTAGTTTCAAAGATGGGGGAGGGAGAAAAAACACAGGGAGAAAGAGAGGGAGAGAGTGACAAACAAATTTGATGTCACATCCTGCTGCTGTCTTCACTGTGCTACTTGGCATTTTAATGCAACTGAATCTGATGTAACATACATGGGTTGGGCAGCTGCACCATACAGGCAGGGAAAACTTAACTCCACAGACCTATGCATTAAACATATTGTAGAATAGAGTGTAACATTTATCACTGTCAATGGCACAGAGTTTGTATAAATTTAAATGCAGTCAACCGTGCCAACCCCCCTCCCCCTCCCCCTCCCAAGTCGTACATACACACACATCTACAACCTACATGTGGTGTACAAAGCATATTTTCTAGAGGTCTTTTACATTGTTTTTTGACAAATTTCCCAAATATTTAATTTTTGGTGATAAATCTCAGCTAACTTTTTATTTTTTCTTTATCATTTGCCTGCATGGGATAGCATGCTATAAGTATTACATCAGTTTGCTTTTTTGTAGTGATTACTGCTATCTCATAGACATAATGTGTTTGAATGCTCTGTCTACATATCATTTGTCAACTGATGTGACCTGAATACAGCCGTATTTATGCTGTGGATTAATTTCTGTATTTATCTTTTTGCAGCATATATATTCTGTGGTGTCATCACACCCGGTTCTAGTTTCTTATCAAATGAAACCTCATTGACATAGTGCAAGAAAGGATTAAAGGAATACTGGCAAACTTTGAATATGACAATCATAAATATGGCTAATCTAGGAACGAGTATTTGCAACATCAACTGTGGAAATGAATGGAGGTTATCAAGAATAACGAAAATATGAAATTAGATTAGTACTTTGAAGGGAAGGCTTGGTTAAATATTAAGTGTTTTTTAAATAAATGGAACAATGTTGGCCTTTATTGTGAAATGTATCGGACACCATTGTAGTGTTGTGACACACTTCATACATTAAAATAGATTACTCAGCTTGCTTTTTCCTGTGGCAAAGCAAGGAAAACATAGATAATGGGTATTATTTAGGGCATTTAAAAACATTCAGTGGAATTACTTTTTTGAATAATCAGTTGGAGTAACTGGAAACATCAGAAAAGAAAGAGAGAGAGAGAGAGAGAGAGAGTGTGTGTGTGTGTGTGTGTGTGACAGACACAGAAAGTAAGTGAGAGTGGGAGAAATTATTCATATTACACTTCTCGAGGCTTTATATTGGCAGTCATGAGTCAATTCACCAAATAATACAGGCAGAACTAGGCAAAAGAGGCATACCAGGACCTGCTTACAGAACTAGGCAAAAGAGGCATGACCTGCTTAGCTTGTGAGACAAGAATATAGCCAATAGTGTTGCAGTAAAGGAAATAACATGTGATATGGCATATTTGTTATCCATCAGAAACAAAGATGTTGGCAGACTGTAGGCTGTTTGTACAACATAGGCCACATCCTGGATGAGGTTACTGGTGACGGGCGCATTTCTGGCTGATTAGGGCACAGGGAAAAACTGGCACATTCTCCCATGGGGTGTGTATGCTCTGATGCCCACCTCTGAAGCACTGTCGCTCTTAATGAGAGCTGGCTCTCTGCGCCCAAGGGAGCTTGGCGTAAACCCTTTGGTGATGTAAACAGTTGGTTAATTCCAGACCTCCTTAGTGCAGCGAGCAGCTCCTTAATAAATCTGCCCAGAATGACAAAGTGATAAGGTAAATGCAGTATCTCGCTCAAGAGGGCACCAGGCATTCAAATGTGCAAGGCTTTATGGTCTCTGTGATCAAAAGGAACATGCAGTAGCCACTGCTGCACAATGTTATAAACTGCAGCTATACAGATTATGGGTTATTGTGTCTGATTGTGTGTGTGTGTCTGTGTGTGTGTGTGTGCGCGTGTGTGTGTGTTTGTGAAGTTGAACTAAATCTTCTTTAAAATTGTTAAAATCTCATTTTATATTTGATAAGAAATAAAATATGCACAGCTCTGTACTACTTTGAGGAATTCCAGCTCATAACCCATTTTAATTAACATTAGCATCATAGCATATGTGCTGTGACTGTGCAAGATCATTTCACCGGGCATAGGGTGTGGGCAGTACAGTCTGTCTCCACAGACATTTTCCTAGAGTAAATTTAACTGTCTGCATCCAATATAGATCACTGGAGATTGCTTTATGCATTTGACTTCATAATTAACAGGTTTCAAAACCATAAACTTAAATTATTGAACACAGCTGGTGAATGGTAATTGAAATCATTAAATATTTGAATGAACATCTCCCACTAAACAAGATGGCAGTGTGGTCCCTGTGCTGGAACTACATGAGGAGCCAAAGTTTGGTTGGTTAGCAACATGATACCTAAACTTAAAGCTCTAAATCACCCCATTACCTTAAGAGATTGGAGAGTGGATCGACCTCATATTCATAATATGGATAGTGTATGGTTGTGTTTAACTTCAGGTCTGTGGAGTATAGTTGTATGGTAGTCTCCTTTTCTTTCTTTCTCTTCTTTTTCATTCTTTAGATTATCTATCTATTTTCCATATCTATTCTATCCTGGGAATCTTCTATATAGTCTTTCTGAAAATCCTTCAGTTTCAAAAGCTCAGTTTGTTTAGGCCCCAAGCACAAGGCGACATCCAGAGGAAGACTTCTTTGATTATACCTGTTTACCCTCATTAGCCAGGCTGACCAATGCCAAATGAGATTTCTGGCCTGGGGAAAACATGGAGTAGAAAAAGCTACACGTCCCCGTTTGTTTGAGGATATGTTCTCTTTTTTCCCTCTCTGCTTCTTCAACCCTCCAACGATGCTGAGCTCAATGAGATGTGTCTTGGAATCTATGTGAGATTGGTTAATACAAAAGCCTGTTGGTGAAAACAATGTCCTCTCCATTGTGACAGAGACAAACTGCCTGCGTTTGGGGTATGCGCGCGTGGCAGACAGGTGATAGCTGGTGGGGAGACTTTGGAGGGAATTTGAATTTCATGTCCAAGAGAAGGCAGCTCATCATTACAAGCCCCTAATTTCTGTGTCAGGTAGACTTACAGGTAATCGATCATCTTGTCAGAAAGATTTGATTTTTTCTTTTTTGCCCAACCATTCAAAGCGATCCTTACTACTTTCCAATTAAATTGGTGAAGAAATTGAAAAACTGCCTTTAGCTACTAGAGGAGTTTATTGTCTTGGTCAGATATTTCATTTATTCCATTTGAGAGACAAATGCCCATTGAAGTGATCTGAATCTGTAAAAGGGTAGATGGAAGAGGGGTTTTATTGGAGTTTACAATGATGTGAAGAAATGCTGAATGTCACAAGAGATCATTTGGAATATTCAACAAAATACATATACTATCAACACAATAGAATTTTGCTTTAAATTGATAGATTTCCATATCATAACTGCTGAGACAAGAACAGAAAATAGTGGCACAAGAAGCTCAGAGCCCTAATTGTATAGCAGTTTACTGAAGACCTCTGTGCAATTCTGTGCCCTTTCTTGCAGAATTGGCAACTCTACCGAAGGCACAGAATATCTCAGTATAAGAGCAATTTACTGCTATTTCTAAGTGTTAACAGTCGTCAGCTTTGATAGTTTTGCTCATGAACCTTGGGGATACGATGTCCATGTGCCTGCAGAGGAAGCCCTCTGCCTCCTCATCCTCACATCAGCCTAGACGAACAGTGACAAAACCACCACTGCCTGGTCACCAGAGGACATGGACACAGGTGATGCTGCTGCTATCCTGGGATACATTTTATTTACATGGATAATCCAGAGTATTAGAGGGATTGAGAAGAGCTGCTGGCCTTATTCTTCATGAGAGTTGACATTCTTTAGCTGGGAGTCTACAGTATATTGATTTGCAATAACATGGGACCGTAGATACAGGGACAGTTAGGTACAGGAATTTCTGAGGCAAACAAAGAGAATACTTTATTCCAAACTTACACTGTGTTCACTCAAATGCTGTATAGATAATTGTATATTTGACAGTTACTAAAATTACCTGTATAGATTTTAGAATAAATAAACACTCTGTGCACTACAGAGTACTAAGCACATTTGATTTAAAAAAGCAAAGCACCTGACTTTTTCATACATTTATTGTTCAATTACAATGTCTGCAATGATGATTTTATATGTTTTATAACTTCTTTCTTACAATTTACCGCTCATACCGTGTGCCCGTGACAATGGAAAAGATAAAAAGCAAGCCAAGCTGGGGTAAAATGTGATATTAAAGACCTTAGACAAGTTATGGTGGTCCTACGAGCCTTATAACATGGATGTAAAATGTAGTACGCCTTACGTTAGGTTCTCTAAATGGACAAAAGTGCCAGAGCAGCACAAAGAAATAGAGTTGATTAGCAGAGCCTTCCCAGCATGCTGTGCAATGACAAATGATTGACTTGGAACAATATCTAAGGTGATCAGGATAAAGTACCAACCATTTCAAGGCTCAGCAAAATTCAAATTCTAATTGGACTTCACACTACATTCCAAATAAAAATTGTTCCCTTGGTGTTTTATCCTATCAGGTGTCTCTCCCTGACCACTGAAACAAAACGAATAAAGAAAATGATTAAAGTGATAACAAAGGCATAAAATTTAAATTATTGCAGTATCACATCTGGGATCTGTATGTCACTGCACTGCTATTTTTGCCCTCTCACTTGGCACTCCATTCTTTCTGCATGAGGGCAAATGAAAAGAACAGTAGAGAGGGAAGGAGAGGGAGGGAAAGAAAGACTATGAAATGAAAAGGTAGAAAGCGAGAATGCAAATAGGCTTTCAGCTTTAACATTATTAATGACTCTTCAAAAATCTCAGACTTTTCCAATCTCTTTGAGAAGCGCTTGAAGGAGCTTGCAGATGAAGCTGACCTTCACAATGTTCTTTGGTCTTTAGTTAAGAAATTCAGTCGCCATTATGGCATCATTAGGGAAACAAGGATAAAATTACTCCATGGTTAATGACCTATAGGATCCCTCACCAAAATTTGTTTCAGATCTAATAAAACTGCGCTTAGCACACTTGAATGAATTATGAAGACTGTTACGTGGGGTATTAAAATGAGGAAAATAGATTTTCTGAAGCTAGGAGGACTGGACTTTTCGTATCAGATAGTAGAATGGAATTTTCTGGGCAATAAATTCTACCATGTCTCAATTTAATTTTTTTTGCCCTGAATTTCTGAGGCTATGATTGAATCTCTGAGTGGGATAGCCTCTAAAAATTCATTGCTAGTTGCATCTCTCTCCTTCTTCACTCACATGTGCAATGGATTGATGGATGAGGGTTAAAATGAGTATATGCTTCAAGAGAAAACATCAATAATATAAAGTACACATGATTAAGTAAATAAATGCTATTTTTTTGTTTTACCTGGCTGAAAATATGCATTGGTCATTACAGCAGAATAGGCCTCTAAAGAAAATAATGAAAAGAGAGTGCAAATCCGTTGCCAGGCTTTCTGTTGAGTGGGCTGATCATTTACCATTAAGACCTTTTTAAAATGAGATTCTGCATCTACATTTGCTCATTATGCTGGCCAGATTAACGAATGGCAGGATGGTAATTAGCGGAACATGTCCTAGGACTGAAAAAGCATGACAAAAGCAGTTTGTGATAGAAAAAAATGGATCCGCAGGCTATTGGACTCGCACACCCACACACAATGGCTCAGGTGTCGTAATGCTCTATACAGCACTAATGTCAACTTATTTCCAGGAAGAGGTGGAAAAGCAGAGCAGAGCAGTGGACCTGCCAGGCATGGTTGCAGGCTCATAGAGGCGGATTTTCGCAATAATGGCATTTGCTCTCTTTAAACTTTAATCTTTCCTATTAATTCCCTGCTACTGGAGAATGTGCAAGAGTTAATGTTCCATGAACGTGTTTCTCACTCCGCAATCTCTTCAAGCTAATTACCTTCAGGTGCTAAATGGAGGGAAATTGCAATCCATTTGGATGAGAGAAATTTCACCTCCCTGTCCCCAGTGCAACATTTTGGTGCTTGAAAGAGGGAGAGTGGAATGGAAGGAAGGAGGGAGCTGGTTTAAAGGTATAGTGGAGAGGGGGAATAAACAGGTCTCCTTAAGCTAGGCCTATCCACAGATAAACAGGGTCTGTGCTGGACTCTAATGGCAAGATCTGGACCATGTGTAATGCATGGTATATGGATGGTGAGAGGGAGAGTATGTCCCTCATGCTGAGGTTACATAGAGGTCAGCAGGTGCCGCCTCTGACATGTGGAAGGCCTAACAGATGTTTGATTGACATTAATCATTTAGATGGCCCATTAAAATCTTGTGATGGGAGAGGAGAGGGGCCATAGCCATTCTGAAGGGTAAACTGTGTAGAGGTCCTGAAGGAATGGAATGTGTGCATATCTAAGAGGCAGGTGTAAATGATCATCATCAAATTTGTTCAGAATAATGAAAGAGTGTCAGTCCACATAAAGTATATCAAATGATCCACATCGCGTTACTTATTTCACTTAAAGTCTATGGTTTTGGAGGGTGTTGACCACTCAGCAGTGAAATCGAGGCATGTGATGTCATTCACTGTCACAACGTGTTTTCAGATGGCTTGCCCTGCACACAGTCCTTTTCTGGAAAGCTCAGTGGAACCTTCGCAACGACTGAAGATTTCACTCATGAGGCAAGTGGACAAGGCCAGCTGGGGAGGACGGACCACGATGTGATCATTCACCTTCATCCTTAATTTGTTGTTATTACTTTTACGAGTATCTCCCGAACAAAACACAAAGAGAGTGGGAGTACAGCCGCCATCACTGATAAACAGGGAGAACTGAGAAGGAGTGAGGAGGACGTATGTGTTCAACATACAACAAACTACAGAATAATACTTTTACGTGTTTATTTTGAGGATGTTGTTATTGGTCTTAACGTCTGATGTCATACCAACCAAGCCCTACATAAAGCTTTAAGGTCATATCTGCTATGTTCTATCTGGTATGTGCTATTGGGGAGGGAAAAGATGACATTTTATTTATCAAAACTATTTGTGAGGGAGAGGAGGGTTTTATATTCATCATACATACATAGTTTTTTTGTTTTTATTTCTCCTCCTTCACCTGCCATGAGGGTCCTGAGAAGGAGGACACAAGCGGATAAGGAGGAGGAGAGGAGGTGCTGGGGGGCTGTTGGCAGTGGTGCAGGAGTAAGGAGGGCTACTTTGTCCTCTGTTTGATCCCTATAGCTGGAAATGAGAGATGAACATCCCTGTCCAATAAACAGCAGGACAGAACGGACTCATTTGCTCAGTCATATACAGGCCTGTTGGCTCGGTCACATTGCTGTTTATTCAAATTGGACAGTGATTCAATCCAATGAACATCCATGGACAAAAACCTCATAGTTCTTTCAAAAAAGGCAAGTTCTTTCAAATGATGCATTAGTTTAGTGTACTGTTGATTTATATATGTCCTGGATAAATGGTATAATTCTGAAAAGTGAATAGATATTTTCTAATGGCAACAAAGTTATTTTTTGGTATGCTTAATTTTTGTGTTCAGTGATTCAAAAGAACATTACTGTTGTTAAGTAACCCTTTGCCCCCCATATCTTATCCTAATAATGAATGAATTAGTGTCAGCACAAACACCCCGTATCTAACATAAACACTCGGAAAGACAAGGCCAATCTCCCACAATGTTAAAGAATCTCCCACAATTAATACTCCCCGCTATATATTTCAGGGGCTGTGTGCGAGGGGGAGGAAGCAATCTTCAAAAGACTACTATTACAGGGCATTGGAGTTCTGTTATTCTTACAGTGCCTCAATAAGGAATTCCCAGGCAAGCACCTAGTTTCTTGTAGAGGATTCTTAAGGGTGTGCACAAATAAGTTGATATGCAATGACTACATAGTTACATTTTGCCACCAGAAGAAAACCCTGCAGATTGTTTATGGTGTGTGGAGGAATGTATTTGTGCATGCTGCAAGGGGATTCTTGGTTAAATGTTCAGTGATCCCTCCATAGTTGGAGAACATGTGTTGACATTTTCTATAACAATGAAGTGTTTACTATTAACTTAATTTCATTGCTTTTCATGTTCATGTTTCATGGCATCATATATGGGGAAAAAAAGCATTTTAAAACACTATGGGTATCCATATGAATTGCCCTGAAGCTTCTCTCAGGTTGAATTATCTGTGAGGTGAAAATAAGTCTGTGTTAGAAGCAAGTATTCAGCCTGAAGCAATGTTTATTTTCCAGTGTTCCATGAAATATCAGAGACAGAAAGTGACATGCTATTAGATCACTGAAGTTGAAAGTATGAGGGGAAAAAACAATTTCTTTAAAATCTTTAAGAAATGGCAAATAAATTTAGGCATATTTCAAAACATCCAGGGGGACTCTCTCTCTCGGTTATTAAAGCATACAAGCCCCATAAATTAGCTTAGCAAATTTGTATGAAGGACAATAAAACACCTTCAGAATATATCACCTAGCCTAATTGATTGGACATCAAGTGATCAGTGTAATTTAAAGGCATCCCTGATAAGACTACAAGAAAGTCTTCACAGAGTGGCTCACTGCTTCGTGCACTAGGGTCCATGGGATCATAAAGGCTTGGGCCCATTTCTGAGCTGGGTTTCAATTTCCCTGTGACTGAGAGTGAGCCCCTCCAGCCCTCATTCTGCACCTCCTTACTCTTTCCTAATCACTAGCAATTACCTGTGAGGCTGCTTTACCTCCAGCTCCAAACAGCGCATATTTGGGAATGGCATCCCTTCAGCTGCTCAGTACTACATAAAACAGTGCAGCAGAGGTGTCAGGGGCAGGTGTGAAGGCTTTCTCCTGGCAAGCTGTTGCCGTTTAGCCTCTGATAACGCAGGTAATTGCATTTCCGGAAGAGCAGAAGCAGATGAAACATGCTGTGGGCAGATACCACTGGCACACTGGCCCCTTCTGTTGGAAAATTTCATTTTTCCACAAGGAAGCCATGAATGCTGAAGGCTGAATCCAAATCCGTTTTTCCGCACCTTTATCAGTGTGTGGCCCACCAAGTGGGGAGATGGAGGTAATTCATTCAGCTGAGACTCACCACTTTAATCCAATTTACAGCCTGCCCCAGCAAGAGATAATTACAAGCCTTAAACCAGTTAGGAAAGGGCAGGGGAGGGGGCAAAAGAGAGGGAAAAGAGAAGAGAGGGGGGTATAGGGAGAGAGAGAGAGAGAGAGAGAGAGAGAGAGAGAGAGAGAGAGAGAAAGAGAGAGAGAGAGAGAGAGAGAGAGGAGGGAGGAAGGGAGGGAAAGTGGTCCACAACTGTTCCTCTAACCTTGCACATTTCTGCTGGGGGACTCATGCTAAGGCTTTGTTAAAAACTAAGAAAGTGTGTAACTAATGAGGCCGACTGAATTCCAGTGTGAGTAGTAGCCTGGTGAGTAGTTTTATAAGCATTTACCGAGCACTGTGTAAAAACTGCGTTCAAAATAGTGGCGTTTACTTCAGTGCACTTAAATTGCTTGACAAAATACTGCTCTTTATATGTGCTATGTTCATTATTTTCATTTATTTTCTGTGCTATTGTCTATACTATTAACCACCAATGCCATCATAGTGTCTGTTTCTAAAATATGTTGTAACAAAGAAGATGAACCTATTGATTTTCCCTCACTGTAGATCTGGTGTAACATTTAGCCTTTGTAAAAAGAATTAACCTTGTATCAGCTGCATTTCCAGGGGAAGTGACACTTGCACCATCTCATTAATAATGGTCCAACCCAACTGTCCAAAGAAGATCACAAGGTCATGCATCAAGATTACACACTAAGAAATTATAAAAAAAAACTCAATGTTAGTCCACTCAGCGGCAGCTATTTCATCATCAAGGCTCTGTACATATGAGCCAGTGTTGATGTATTGTTTTTGTTTCATCTTCAGTTCATACTCATAGTTGCTGGTTATATTGATATGCTATTATAATTGGTGGCTGCATTATGTACTTTGCTTAATACATTTAAGAATACAATAACTACCACGTATAAGAGAAGAAGTTGTCATTATTTTACCAACATCCTTATAAACAAACATATTCCAAGTTTATTCATTGATGATCAAATTCTATTTAAAAAAATACACTACAGATACTTGATGATATCATAAGATTGACCAAAATGTTTTATTTGTTATTGCTGTTGCATTTTATTCCTATGTATCATTTCATCTGAATACCAAGATAGAGAACACATGGCATGTTGCACATTTTGGGACATGCTCTGACACCATCCTTTGGGACATCCTTCCTCTAGACGTCTTTGATGTCAGTGCTGAGAAATGGGGTGAACTCGTGCTGAAGAATGTGAGCAAATCCTAATGAGGGGGCTGGTGGGGAGCGGAAGCAGTGCGCGCTCCTAATTAAGGGCAGGAGAGACACTCCTAAAGTCTCCCATTCACAGCAGCACAATAGCCGTCCCTATGGAGCTCAGGCCACACTGGAATATTGACATGAATAAAACAAACCAGGCCTCAGACAGCAGCCCTCGCACCACCCCGTCTCCTGCACACCCTGCGCCCCATTGTGCTCCGCTTCTGGACTGTCCACTCCAATCTGCAACGGGGCAGCCTTTCAGCTGAGGCCGGCTCTGAAGAGCCAGCCACTGTGTTTACTAAATATGTGGTGGGCACAATACTGACAAAAGGAAGGCATACTGCTCTCAAGTATCCAGTTTAGAGCCTTCAAGATAGAGTTCGCCCCACCAAAGCCATTTTCACCCTTCCTGGGTGCCTGTGAAGTGCTCAGAGGTCAAGGCTAACCAGGAGATCTGTGGGGGTGGTACTCATGTTAACAAGTCAAGTTGGAGGCTGTTTGCCCTGTATGAGGGGTGAGGAGGGCAACAGCTGAGCTGTGAACCCACTTGCTAGGGCTCCCACCATCAGAGGCTTATGATGACTTCCCCACACTTGCCCTTCTTTGCAGAAGTGTTAATTGGCTGAGATAAAAATTCCTAATGAATTGATGTGGACTAGGCTTGAGTGGCAGTAATGTCTATAAGGGTGTCAGCATCAAAGGTTGTTGCTGTGTAATCACGTACATAGTGTGTTATTTTTGTTAATACCCTATAGCCCATCTTAGGACTGATGATAAGTTGGCTAAGGTTAGTTCTGTATGTAACTCACATTAGAGAATACAAAATTTGTTTGACCCAAGCATGAAGTAGTCTAATTGTCTGCGGTTGGCCTGTTCAAGAACACCATGCGGCTGTGTATTGTTCACCACTGAGAGGCACCATTGCCTGCGGAAGTCTAATAGATTTTGCCTTTGCGTGTGTCTATTTGAAGCACTTTAAAGCCACTGTGATGGAAAATGCACTATACCAACAAATGTACCTTATCTTACCTTATGACTGCTTTAATGACTTATGATTTAACAGGTTGCATGATAGTTTGCTCAACATCAACTAAAATTACTCATTGACAAACTCTTCATATGTCACACTACTAATAACGGGCAAAAACACTAATGTCTTAGACTGGAGCATTTACAACAATGGAGCATCTGGACAATAGATGTTCAACTATCTACCACAAAGGAACATGATGCACTAAACTTATACTTTTATGAATAAATATTGCACATGGGTGGAGATGCACTAAATCAGAGTGGTGAGACTTATGTGACGGAAGTCTTTTGAAATGAAATAAAAAATATTGCGTCCACTTCCTATACTTTACAGCTGATGTTTACTATCTACAGTATGTTCACAGAGAATATGGACATCATAGAAGCAATACTGTACATTTACATTACATGTACATTAATAAGCAGTGTGAGTGAACCAGCTTTGAAGCTAATTCACCTCATAGTTACTGACAGCATAAATAGACCTCTAATTATAAACTTGACTAAATACATTTAAGAAATTGAAAAATCAGCATAAATAAGATATTTACCTTTGCTAACTCTGGCACATTGATATGAGCCTGGTGAAGTCAATTAGTTCTGTGTTTATTAGTTTTTGACAGGAGCTGGGGCACGTAGATTAATACATGACCCTTGGAGGGATTGGACAACAATTACAGCGAATTGTGTCCGTCAGACCAGAAAAGTAAAGGTAGCAATAGGATGACAACAATCCGTGGTCAATTAATTATGAGTATTAATGAAGTTATGCTTGATTACATGTTGGCATTAAACGCCTATTTTTTTAACCTGACATAATGGACACTCATATGTAAATAATTGAATCCTCTGTGATTAAGAACCCCAGTACTGCGGATATTATTAAATTTACTCTTTGCTAGTTCAGTCCATTAATTAAGGCTATTGACCATAATTAAATAACCTAAAAAAGTCCATCAAGATTTCTCCTTCCTCTGTCTCCCCTGTCTTTGAAGAAAGATACTGATTCTGTCAGCACATAATTTTTAGGGAGATATCATAATATGTTCTTTCCAATTGCTTGAAAGTTGTGTCTGTTAAAGCAAAACACAACTTGACTGAATTGCATTGCTCTAAATTACTATTACTCATAAACATGAATGTGATGTTGACTGAATCTGGATGCAGAGATGTCACATTTCTCTTCTCATGCCTCAGTAAACAGCATCTGCTTCTCAGCCCACTCTCCCTTCTCCCCAATGTCTATCTGCGTTTGTTAAATGTATGCACAATGGAGGGTAATGGTCTACCACTAATGCATGCTATTACCAGCAGACCTGCAGTGATAGATGTAAAAGGTAGACAGATCTATTCTAATCTGTCATCCACAGTCCCTGTCCACTCTATGTATCCTCCCCTATTCACACACTGCACTGTGAAGAAACTCTTTGGGTTTGTTGTTGTCTCTTTTTCTGCACTTTGTGTTGGTAAAGGAAACATGATGTGCCATCATGTGAAAACATGAATATTATAAAGGCATAATGCATGCCATATTTCTGATTATCTTGATTACTTTTTAGGTGTTTAGTAAACTATTTCACTGGGAGATTATGGTTGTAATAGTATTCACGAGAGTATTCTAGATTTAGGGAATTATTTTCCTTAGACTACCTGAAGTAACATCATAAAAGCAACATAAGTTAGACCTTAAGTTGAATCATAACATTTTGAGGTGTTTCTCAGAACCCCCTCAGCTAAGTAGTGTATACCTTCTGTAACAGATGTTAAGGTTGTTCTGGATCACTCTAGCTATAGCTTAACACAGATTTCAGAGATAAAATGTGTTTTTGAGCCAAAAAATGTTGTCTTGCTAGACTTCTGCACTGCAATACAAGCCCTAGATATGTATTGTGTTACATTATGCCAAATCATCCACAAAACGGTACACTTCACTTAGACCAAATATCCATAGGCATTACAAATACATTGTTGATGTTGTAGACCTTACAGCTAAGCACCATACATTTTCTTTTACCTCTTGATAAATATTATGTGGCTTTATGAAGGCTTTAAAAGTAAAACCCTTTGTGAATGTGTTTATTATCCTTGGAGTACTGTTCATTGAACAAACTAGTATCTAGACTTAGTAGATCTAGACTTTAAGACTAATATACACCCTACAGCCATCATAATGTGGAAACACTTGTATTGTTATTATACTGTATATATCTAATAATTATCTCCTGCACTCCAACCTCAAGTTCATAATGGTCATCTGATGCATTCTCAAACTCATGTGAAAAACAATAATGTGAGAAACATGGATCCAGCCTCTTAATAGGAGATGGTTTGGGAAAGTAAATACAACTCTAGTAAGGCATACCTTCAAGTCTTCATAAAGAGACTCCATTATCGGGAAACCCAGGCCAGGCCAGATCCATCTTAAAGTTTTGGTGAGATGTTGGCACAGAATCAACCTTTCACATGTAGATCAAGGGAGGTCAATACCTCAATACATGCTGACCTGGAAACATCTAGTGGTAAATCAATCAATGCTGGAGAAAAGAGTCATGATTAATCTTGGCAAATGCTGTGAATGGAGTTGCTCTCACTACATTTAGGAACAGGTCCTTCTGAACATTTTTGAAAAGCAGGGGTATGTCAATTGTAATACATTTCAGTTGCCTGACCTATAATGCATTAACTGATTCCTCTTTCTCTCTCTCTCTCTCTCTCTCTCTCTCTCTCTCTCTCTCTCTCTCTCTCTCTCTCTCTCTATCCATCATCACCTTCTTCTTCTTAGTCTTCCTCAGGATAACTTTATATCTTATCATGATAAAATATGTTATATTCATATATTTTAGCCAAAAATGCTAAAAGTATAATATATAATATGCTATTTAATACATTTTAGCCAAAAATGTTCAGCTGATGTATCAGCCTTTTCAGTGTTTTGTTGTGTTAATGTTTAATCTCTCATGTCCCAATTCATTTACCTTGTTGGGTTACAAGGGGTTGAACTGAAAATATTTTTCCAGGAGGAAATCATTTACTCAGGTCAACAAACTATTCAAGGCACAGTTGTTTCTTCAAAGGTCTTGACTCTTTGTTGAGATTAAACTGAAACCATTGTTAACATTCATAATCTTCAGAGAGAGAGAGACATATAGTATGGGCCAAAAAAGTATTTTGCTCATAGTTAAAATATACACTCACACACACACACACACACACACACACACACACACACACACACACACACACATGCATACAGGAAAAGTGAATGAGAGAGAGCACAAGGAAGAAAGAACTTTAACTGAGCAGTATAAACTGTTTTCCCAACAAAGGAGTTGGCTTGAGCAAATGTCATAAGCCTTTAATGAGATAGCTGATCTCACTAAAACCTATTTCCATTCACTAGCCCATGGCTATTAGAGTCATTGAAACTAAAAGGAAAGAGGTCTTTTCTCTTAGATGCCCACAGAAGCCAGGCAACATGACAATGCAGGTCAATTAATTGGTAAAAAGTGAAAATCCAATTAATGTGTATCAAGCTGACATTTTTGCATGATGATAGCTCATTAGGCTCCAAGTTTGGTGGGATTATCCCCCCTCATTAAAATGCTGTCCTCCTCAGTGGGGTTTTAGGGACTGGGGAGGGATTATTTATGCAACAGGTTTGAAACAAAAACTCAATGTTATCCTCATTTAATGGATTTAATGGTGTTGAATTTTTAAATGGCTGCTGCAGATGTCCTTTCTTCTTGCTGTTTCCCGAACTCCAGTGACCACAGTAAGCTGAGTATACTTCACCCCTGTAAATTCACCCCTGTAGTTTTTCCTTGGATAACAAGAGTCCCAAAATGGTCAATAGTTGAATTTTAGTCTGTAAAAGTACTTAATTTTCACATCATTTTTCATGATGGTTTTTGGGTGTCAAAGTGTTTTGCTTTAAATAATTAATAACCATACAGTCATAAAGTGACATAATCCCAACAGTTTTCCCTTTTTAGGTCTAATTGTACATAATAATTTTCAACAAGTTTGTAACTTAGGCTATATGCTCCTGGTATGAATGACAGAGGATTTTCTGACAGATTGTTTACTCACAATACACACATGTACTTGGACATATGGAGCACTGAGACATTGTCAGTCATTATACTTGAACGTGGATGTTATGGGTAATACTGTAATAATCTATTAACCTCATCATACATATAGAATCCTGAAAGTATTTGCACAATGTAGACTTAAATTTAGCCAATCTCAGTTCCAATGTCCAAAAGATAATTAACCAAATCATGTTGAATTGCATCTACAGAATATACAAAACCATGTATTGTCATAAAGGGCTTTGGTGATTATTTATGAGCTATAATGCAATTTAATAATTGTCACTCTCTGAGTTATTCTAAGGGATTCTTCTTTTTTCATTAATGCTTTGTGTTTGGTTGGCACCTGAGAACAGAAGATGTTTTGGGTAATTCTCTCTCTCTTTCTCTTTCGCTCTCTCTCACTCTCTCTTTCTCTCTCTCTCTCTCTTGTTCACTACGTCTGTCCGGTTCCCGTATGACTTCCACTTCCTCTTTGTCTGCTGGAATTAGTGTCTCAGCAGTCTGCAACTTTCTCAGTCTGTGGCCACAGGAACTATGAGGATTTAATCAGATACTACCAGCCTGCAAAAATGATCAGCTCTTAATGCTGAGAATTCAAATTATAGCCAATGGGTCAGTCATAGTGACAACTGTTACTCAATCGGTCAATCATACAGTTCCCTAGTCTCGTCAGTGTTTTCTATACTGTCTGAAACGAGCTGTGTTAGTTTTGTTACATTTCACTGCAAAATATTTGATGTTTTAAGGGAAAATTACATTATGCTTATGCTTCTTAATTGATTATTTTATGCAAGTGGTTATTCTTTATGTATACATAATCTGCCCCTTTTAGTTATATATAGAACTATTAGTTGTCTGATGAAGCACCAAGTTAGTAAGTTCCAAGTGGGAGTATATTTGTGTAAATTATTAGTTGAGTCAATTTAATTCACAATAATGGGAAGTAAAATTAATCCGATCTTCTTAAATGATTCAATGACCCAATCCTTTAAACCTTAAAAAAGTCTATACTTTTAATATTTTGAGTGGATATATAATGTAAAAAATAAGGTAGTTTCAATATTGGCCACTGTTGTTATGTTTGAAAATGTAGTTTGTTTTACCCTCTCAGCACCTAATAATCTATTCTGCTCAGCCAGTCGAATACATTGACAAATGTTTCCTGCTTTATGCATTTAGCCACTGGAAGGTAATGGATGTAAGGCTTTAAAATGCCTGCTACACCACAACTAGAAGCCGTAAATGGTGACAGCCTTCAAAGGGGAATGCACAAGTACTTCTATGAAGTCACAATAAAGACAACAAAACAGACCGAAAACAGCATGTAACAGTAGTGTCCTCCTTCGCTCTACATAATTGCTGTCACCCTACCAACAAAGTTTTGGTAGCCTATGCACTCCTCTGGGAAAGTGTAACAGCGAACATTAACAAACCACAGACACAGCCAATCCAGAACAGCATCTGCTGTCAGACCACTATCAAAACTTGCTTTCTTTGTCATTTTTGTGAAAAGAAAACATTGACTATATTTGGCTTTGTGTGTGTGTGGTGTGTGTGTGTGTGTGTGTATGTGTGTGTGTGCGTGTGTTTGTGTGTGTGAGTGTGCGTGTGCGTGTGCGTGTGCGTGTGCGTGCGTGTGTGTGTGTGTGTGTGTGTGTGTGTGTGTGCGTGCGCGCGTGTGTGTACGTACGTGTGTGTGTGTGTGCATGCGCGCGCGTGTGTACGTACGTGTGTGTGTGTGTGTGTGTGTGTGTGTGTGTGTGTGTGTGTGTGTGTGTGTACGTGTACGTGTACGTGCATGTGCATGTGTTCACATGTGTGTGTGTGTGTGTGTGTGTGTGTGTGTGTGTGTGTGTGTGTGTAGCTATGTATAGTAGGGCCGGTCGAGGGGCACATTCTCTCCCCATTTCCAGTCAGCCTTCCTGGTACCAGGGACAGGCATGTAGGTGTAATAGGCTTGCGGGTGGATTGCATCCCACTGTAATCAAAGTTCAGACAAAATGTTTTCAGGGAATATGAGAACAATGCTTCAAATTGTACACATACATATTCCCATCCGGAAATTAGTTATCATGAATATTCCCCAACTTGAAACATACTTATCAGTGTAGTACTGCATTAAACACCAACATTAAATACAGTATCAAGCAATTTCAGCCTGTCAACATCATTACTTACAGTGCAATATGTTCAAAGGGAGCAACATGTCCTGGAGGTTGATTTCAAACAGATATGAGGTAGGCAGCTACAGGAGAACAATGAATAGATTTAATCTGCTAGAGAAACTGAAGTCCCTTTTGAAAAGAAGAGCTGGCCGGCTACTTTAGCGAGTCTTACCATCTGTTAAGAGCCTGCTGCAGAGTTCAGCTTGGATACACGCCACAGGAGTGCTCAGTGTCCACCTGCTTCTCCTAACCACTGGAATGTTTGTGAAGGTGTGTGTGTGTGTGTGTGTGTGTGTGTGTGTGTGTGTGTGTGTGTGTGTGTGTGTGTGTGTGTGTGTGTGTGTCTGTGTGTCTGTGTGTCTGTCTGTTTGTTCTTGTGTGTCTGTGTTTGTGTGTTTTTACACGTATGTGTGTCCCGCCTCTTTTTGATGAACAGATCCTCGTTACTGAGAAGTGCAGTCTGGGAGCATAATAATATGTCCAAGAGAAAACGGGGTAAGCCAACAAAGGTAACAGGTCTGGCAGAGCGGCAGCCCTGCACTCAGTAGAATAGCAGCCTAGTCCACACACTCCAGCTGGATGGGCAGCACCATTAGGCTGGACCTTTCTACATGACAACGGTGGGCAGAAAATTAACAAATTAACAAATCAATTCTTTGCTTTTATCTGTACAGTGTTGACAAACTTTTTGAGGTTGTGTTGGTGTTCAATTTCAGTGCTAGTTTAGATTGTATTCAGTTCAGATTAGTCCATGGAAGGCATAGTATTTGGTTATTATTGTGATATTAACTTATGAGTGTGTTTCCATACACATGCAGTGGAGCTCCTACAATAGGTTTGATACACTTGTTTTTAAAAAGCACACCAGTTCCCTCCTTTTTTCATGTCCTTTGATTTATAGTGGTGCCAGTTTGGTCAAAGTGGCTAATGAAATCTGTGACAGTGCATTAATGAGGTAGTTTGTTTCAGCTCAGAGTCCCTTCCCATCACTTTTTACCTCTTCCTGTTTGCATCTCTCTCTTTCTCTCTCTCTCTCTCTCTCTCTCTCTCTCTCTCTCTCATACACACACACACACACACACACACACACACACACACACACACACACACACACACACACACACACACACACACTTCATTTGTATAAATATTTTTGCCCAGTTCTAGACTAAAAGCTTTTGAAGATTTGGAGATTTTCATTGAAGTTTTGTTTTAGCCTAGGACTATGCTTAATCCATGTGTTGGAAACAATGGCTTTGTATTTTTGTTGCATTCACAGGAAATGTATCAGCAGGCCTATTGCACACATGTAAAGTAAAAGGTGAGCCTATATACTTCATTTCTGAGAAAAGGAATAGAATGGAATTAAAAGAGGGTGTACAAGTTCCCAGTCTCAGTGTTTTCCCAAGACCTTTAGTTTAATGACTAACCAAAAAGACCCCTTGAGACACTGAATGAGAAATCACCAGTGGCTTAAGACCTAAACAGGAATAGTGTTGACCCATATATAGGCTACTTTATTAGTAAATTGCTTTGTGAAGGCAAATTGAATTTTTGACCTTTCCTGGTAATGAGCATGTGTGTCTTTCAATTTTTGTGCTGACATTTTTTTAAGGATTGCTTGAAGGGTCAAAGGCAGCGTCAGCAATGCTGTGTAAAAGTTAGGTATGGGCATTCTTCATAAAGCTACACTATGAAGTCATGATAATCTTACAGTGAATTGATGATTTTACCACATGGTGAAATGAAGGCCTCTGATCTTTCAGTTTTCATGTGGGCATGACAACATGATGCTAAAAAGAATATTACATTTTAACAGTTTGAATCAAAATGTCTTTTGATCTTTTGAAAAGGAGAAGTTTGTCCATCATCAGCACCTCCTCACACATTACCCCTCTGTGCTCCTGTGAGAGTTGATATTGCAAATACTTCAGTCACTTTTCAGTCACTTTTCCTCAACATACTTTCACAGTGAGAAAATCTGGCAGAGGCCTGGTTAAAACTGACAGTCTGAATGTGCCAAACAGACTGTCTGGGAAAAGTTTAGGGCAAACCTGGTCTGGGCTACCGATCAATCTCAGGGTGCACATTAAAAAGTGCTGACAGCGATGGGAGAGAGAGTTCCCGCTTTCATCTCACACTGGACCTTCAACTAACCTTCATGTCACCCTCCTCATCGCTGTGGACCACCTCTCTTTATTAAACTGTGTTACATCCCACGGTGGGATTCGAGGCGCCTCCTGCTTTTGTTACTTATCGCAAGAAACTTTCATCTCACTCTGTTTCTCAGATGAAAAACAATGCATGTCATAGCCTTGAAATGAGGCGTTGTCTCTGTCCGATGTCCCGGGCCCATGTCTTGCTCCATTTTTCACCCTGTCTTAACGCTGTTTTTTTGAAAAGCTGTAAAAGAGTGCTGCAAGTGTGCAGTATGCTAGATTTACTTACTCCATTTACTAGATGTATTTCTTTATTTAGCAAAAGTTCTAAAACCTTTTCATTTTTGTCCAATTTTACGCTGATCCACCATTTGGCATTACATTATAAAAATAAAATAATTTTATTTTAATTTTGTTTTGATAGTTTTGTTTGTAACAATGAATTTATTAGCTTAAAATGTAATGCTGCATATTATTTCAGATCACCACCGAGCTTTTACGACCCTTGTCTATTTATTTTTTTTCTTTGCTGAAATAGCAAGAATGAAAATTTTCAAAGGTGATGTAATGCTATTTTATGTTAAAACACCAGTTCAGCACTTTTCAAAAGTTATATGATTACAGTAACCAATTGCTCATGAACACTTATGTGTACTGGTTAGCATGGGTGCAGAGCAGGTCGCTGGAATGAATGATCCACATGCAGTATGCTGAGTGTGAATGTGGCAACTGTCCGTGGCAGCTCAGGGACTCTCCCAGTAATGCAGTCTTGTGCTGCCCCTTAGGGGCAGAGAGCAGGAGAGAGGGCAGCTCTTCCACGTCCTGGGTTAAGGACCCACCTGCTCTAAAACCTTCGCCCCTGAAATCACTCCAGTTCTGCCAGATCTTTGTTTCGTTTTTCGCATGGCCAGTAAAACCAGCAAGACAGCGTGATTAACTGTCTCTGTGTTTGTTAAATCAGATGGTGATGATGTATCCTCATAAGTATGCACAAATAAGAATTAAAGGACCATTATTTAAACAGATCAGCAATTTTGCAATTTTGCAAGTATAATCAGCATGCTATAAAATATTTACAATGACTAATGTCTTAGCATACATAGTTAAGGAACTCTGACAGTGTTTCACATTTGGCTTGGATAAAGGTCAGAAAGGACCTCTTGCACAGCGACTACTGCCATCTACAGGCGAGAAAGGCCATTTTCTTTGACGAGAATGCTGAACTGAACAGCTGCAAAAAAACCCATCTTACTATGTTTTAACAAAAGAAAAAATATCAAAATTATTTTAAGATATATTCAGCCGCCCATACTTAATGCTGTTGTTTTATTTCATTGTAGAAAAAAATGAATGTATGCCCAGTCATATTGCTGTGTTTTACAACAAGTTTTTTTGTTCATATCAATGTGCACTCATATGCAATTATTCTATTTTTTCCAAATCAGATGTAGGCTACCCCTGTCGCAAGCAGGGCATTAATGTTGTAATGTTGTGTTGTTTTACAGTAACGCAGAAGGATATTGCCCAAACCTAACCCCCCAGTTTATCATTGGTCCAGATAGGAGGCACATGAAATAAGTCTACCATCCTAAAAAGAAACAAAATAGTGAGTATGTGAACTGATATTCCTGGGTTAGCCCAGTTAACATTGATTTTTTATTTATTTATTTTTTGGTCACATGACATCCCATTGCACTTAACCTTCTGTCCGTTCTGACATTATGGCCACTTTGGCGTGGTTGAGCTTTTCTTCCCTCTCTGAGAAAGCCTCTTTTGCAACTTGTCAAACACACAAAAGGAAGGAAGGAAGGTATTGAGTTGCCTGACCGTCGCTCTGTCTTGTGTTTATTTGCTGTGTCAGGGATTGAGAGATTACGCTGTTTATACGCAGTGAGTCAGGAATCTGGTCAGGTGTCCCCCCAGGCCAAAATGACACTTCAGCGAAGAGAGGCCAGGCTGACTCTCGCATCAAGAATAAAAGTTGTGAGGTACAGCAGTACCCACTGTGAACCAGCTGCCATCAATCAAGACTTTAGAAAAGAAAAGGTTGTCACGTTTCATTTGCAGAACAGGTGAGTCTCTTTCAGAAACAAGGTAGATACTCCGTATGACTCTACTCACTAAACCCAGCTGTAAACTTTCAACAAATTAGGAAGCGTATGATGTGATTTTCCTTAATCAATTTTCTGCTTCTCTATTGTTTATACAGGGGCAATAAACAACTGAGATGAGATCCATTTACACAACTATGTGCTCAGTATTGTTGTTATGCACTGTGCAATAACACCTTTAAAATGCATGCAAACCCATAACATATTTCTACCGGCATGAAGACCTCTGCCCATTGCTTTGTAACTGTGTTCTTCATTGTTCAGGTAGAATTCAATACTGAACTGAGCATTTACCCAACCCTACCCTGATGCTGACAGTGTAAAAATTCAGATCCCTAAAAAGAAAATCACATGACACACATGAGAGAGAGAGAGAAAGAGAGAGATAGAGAGAGCACACATCACTCAGTCGACACTCTCTTTGTCACTGTCTTCTGAAACCAAAACCAAAATAAGGTTGTTCGTCAGCACCAGAAGCTAAATACAGGCTGCTTGTATTGGGGGTCAGGAGTGCGGGGGATTAAATGCGCTGTGGCCCTGTGCCCCTGCACAGCCTCTCTCCTCTCCTCAGGCACCATAAACAGCAGGAGAGCGGAGATGTGCCCAGCCAGACCAGAGGCTCCAGTGTCTCCATGATGGGGATGGATGAGTGTTTTTGCTTGTGGTAAGTATTGGAGATGCTATCGGAAAAGAAAATAGACATCTCCTCTCTCTCTCTCTCTCTCTCTCTCCCTCCCCCCCCTCTCTCTGCATGTGAATACTTGTGTATTTTTTGTGTACTATCTTTCTATTGAAACTTTGAATGACAAAAATATCAATTTTATCAAATGTATGTATCAAATATGAATCATATGTTTAGAAATCTGTAATGCACTCATGCCATGTTTTTCATGGGATACAATAGTGAAAAGTTACAGACACATCTAAATGGGCATGACTTTGTAGCATGAGCTTTCAAACACTCCAACCTAGACAAGCCAAGACAAACACATATGGAAACTGAACCTCTGATATTTAACATCAGTTCATTATGACCAGCAAGCATAATGACTAGATTTGTGCAACAACATTTTGATTAGAGGTACACCTTATTCACAAGAAGTATGATGTTATATTTCTCTAATCAGTTCACATCTCAAAACTCTCAAGTCTTCTTTCTTTTTTGTATTTGCATTCTCGATGTTGCATGCCCGTTTCGATGATCACTCAACAATGTACAGACACAGTTGCATACTGCTGTGGCCATATCAGCTGTCCACTCCACGGGGAGTGACACACACAGACGATTAGCAGGGGAGAAGTACTGTGTACAACAAAACACTACACTGTGATGTACTTCAGAGACCTATACAATCCCTTCCTGTGTCTTTGTTGTGGACATGGTGAGGTGCATTATCTTCTGCCCAAGAAGAAGCAGTGTGTCTTTGACAGGTTAATGACCTTACACTTCCCACACCATTCCATACCTGACAATCCAATGACAAGCTCCACCTACTAACTTCTGATTCAAATGAATTATAGATTAGCCAGAGGTAGACTGATTAAACATTTATCCATTTTTTTCTGTTTTCTTTCTTTGTTTTACTTTTTTTGTTCAGCTAATAGAGGAGCTCTCAAGCAGGAGCTGCGTGGGATTCCCCCTGTCTTATTCAGACATGGCAGAGACAAAGCTCTTATCCATTACTGGTGGCATAAATATTACAAGAGACGAACAAATAATCCAGAAATGCCTAATCATAGCTCTGGCAATTCTAGACGGCGCTCCCAAAGGGCTGACTGGCAGGCTGGCGTTAACAAGGTGGTTGAGGAGACGATGCCGCTGAGGAATACAATTCTATTATTAATGTGCACTAAGCGTTGACCTCACCTGGAGACCATAGAACTGGAAGAGTTCATCAGAGGTTAGAGGAGGGGAAAAAACAACGTCATCACATTTCAGCCGCCAGGTAATATTCACCACTCAGTATATCATAAGAGCTGTTCTGCATGGTGTGAAATGTACCAAGCCTCTCAGCCAGTTTATTATGTATCATTCTAAGAGGCGCATGATTTCAAATGACTTCCCCTTTGAGAACTTTACGGTGTCCCATGTCTGAACTGCCTTGATGTGTTCATATGGAAATACATGTTGAGCTCACAAACCACTGAGGCCTATCTGAGAGGTGTTGAGCTCAAGTTTCAGGCACTGTACTAAAACATTAATAACTTAATCAGACACAGAGATGCGCTGGAATCCCCGGTGTGATATTAACAACTTTTACACATGCAAAACTGATAAACAGTTCTTCATGTGAGAGTGCCTGACTTAATCCTTTACACTGGCACACTCTTCTAATTTAAATTTCAGATAGCTCTCTACTCTTCACCATAGGCCCTATGAAACATTCATCTAACATTGTGATCGACTTTGTGTGTGTCGCAATTAAACCTGCTGCTCTCTCTGTACAATACCATATCAGCCAGGATAGCCATTTCTGTACAGCATGATACTTCGGTCTAAATCTGTCTGTGTCAGTGGACACAAGGCATTTCATTATTACACAAGGTCATGTCATTCTAGCCTTTAGGATTTTCAGTGGTTTGCTTTTGATTGTGTTGATTCAATGTTAATTCCTTTGGTTGCCAAAAAGACTCAGTCTACCATATTTCATGGCACACCTGGTGATGTAGAAGAATCACTTTCCCTATCCTGCCTCTCCTTGTCCTTCTCCCCCTGTCAGCCAACAGCTGCAGATATGGGCCAATGATGGTGTGTGTGGTAGTGTGAGCGATAAGACTTCTTCATGGGATATCCATGGAAAGTGTAGGCCTAGTTACTCATGTGCTGCTGCAGATGTCCTCCCTATCTGATTACTATGGAATCTAGTGGGAGGGCCTACAGTGGGGTAAAGAGGTGAGAGAAGGCCATCTCCTGGTTCTGCTGCACCAGTGCTACGTTATGCTACTAATGGTATTTTGCTTTGTCTATTTTGCTATGCCTTGTGTTATGCTATTGCAATGTAATACTATTCTCCTCAGTCAATAACATTGCAATATACACATTCACACATTATACATTGTACATAAAAAAAATAATGCTTGTATTCATGTAATTCAAAACAACTTCAGTGGGAAATGTATGATAATCAACAGAGGTACCATGTTTAAATGTAGGTTCCATTTTTTTAGCTTTAATCTCCAAATGTTGGGTGATTGATTGGTAAAAGTTAATTTGGGGAAAAAAAATTCTCAGAGACCAAATGTGTAATAGTGTGTAGCCTACTAGGAGACAAAGGTTTTAAAAGCATGTAGGGGTATGATTCTTTCAGAAACTGCTGTCATTGAAAATGCACTGGAATAATTTAATGCTGGGACGACCCCTCAGTGTCCTGTGTCTTATCTGTATTTGAAATATTCATAAGCGGCTCGCCTCCTCGCATCCGGGGTGGGAGGTGCAGGAGTTGGAGCATATCCTAGGATGGGGCTGATGCTTTGATGTGTCCCAGTGCTCTGCTCCTATCGCATCCCGTGCAGCTGACCCGCTTTAAGTCAATCTCTAATTGGCCGGAAGCCTCCCTAAATCTGTAGTCCGTCCCTGATGAATCTGAACGTGTAGGTTCATCTTCATTCAAACAAGCAGTTGATTAGAATACTGAAAATTAGGGAGGGGTGGAAGCAGCCCGTTACAATGCCCCTGAAGCATCTGCGTTGAAAGTGAGGCGCTGGTCTTGACCTGATGTGTATCTCCAGTGTGTATCTCCAGCACACAGGCTGTGGAGGGAGGGAGACGCTAACTCAGCATTCCCCCCAAACAGCACAAGGCAGCAGTGCAAGTCATTTATGTATCACTGACTTCAAACATAGAGGAAAGAGGTTGATGAGGGTTTGTTTGGTTGAACCAACCAGCAGATACCCCCCCCCCCCCCCCCCCCCTCTCTCTCTCTCTCACACACACACACACACACACACACACACACTTGACTATTGTTTTTTTTCTTTTCTTTCTTTTTTACACAACATCCCAGTTGCCATCACCAGTATGCTGTGGTTTAGTGGACCAGGACAGGACAAGATAGAGAATGTGTTATGAAATGATTTTATGGTGCAATATTATTGGTGCTATTTTATACAGGGCAATTTAACACCACTATCTGCTATATGTGACACCAAAAGTCCAAATCTACCTGCCTCTAGCTTGTTCCAAATTGTTAGCATCTGTGCACATGTTGGTGCTGTTTTGTTGCTCTAGTTTGCATGTGCTTAGGTGGGATTAGCACCATGACTCATCCGCTGGAGAGCAGGGAAGCTGGCCGGGGGGGCAGTAATGTCTGCTGCTATTAACTGTGGATTAGTGCTGGGGGCTCACACCCTTTGAAAAGGAGATTCTTCACACTTCCGCTCTTTTGAAAATCAGGAAGCAGTCATGGCAGCTGAAGCAGCCACACACACACACACACACACACACACACACACACACACACACACTCACACACTCACACACACACACACACCAAAGCCAGAGTCCAGTTTGTCTTCTGTCCACACAGGACAATATATCAGCAATGTTAATTAGGTGACCACAATGTCATTGCAATTACAGTGACACATCGCTCATAATGAGGGGTTTCCCTGCAACAAAGCAAACACACATACACGTTGTACACACACACACACACACACACACACACTGTTTGCGTTGGGTTAGGCTGAGCACATGGAAGTGCCTCACCTGGGAGAGTGTGGTGAGGGTGCAAATCATCCAGACAGAAATATCTCAAATAAATAAATAAATACATTTCCCTTGCTCTTACAGTACCAGCCCCCTAGTACAATGTGTGGGGGTTAAGCGGGTGAGGGTACAATACCCTCTAGAATGATTGGAACCTCTGCTAGTTGACTAAAAACAGGTATAAAAAAAAAATTGGTGATTTATTGTAATCTCACAATGGCAACAATGAGGAAAAATCCAACCTTGAAGGGAAGCAAATTTATTTTGAGAAAAAGGAAAATCTCAAAAAGAAATACTTGTTTTTAACAAAAACACATGGCTCACAATAATTGGCACCCCTGCTTGTAATACCTTCTTAAGCCTCCATTTGCTAATAAATCAGCTTGTAATATTCTCCTATGACACCCTATAAAGTTGGAGAATACAAAGCAAGGGATTTAAGACCGTTCATCTTTACAAAATCTCCCCAGATCGTCCAGATTTCTAGGTCCACACATTCTCCTCTTTGACACACCCCACTGTTTCTCTATGGAGTTTAGATCAGGGGACTGAGATGGCAATGGCCGAAGCTTGATTTTGTGTTCAGTAAACCATATTTGTTTTGATCAGGACGTTTGTTTTGGTTCATTGACCTGATGAATGATCCAATCATGACCCACTTTTAGTGTCTTGACAGAGATTGACAGATTTCCTGAAAATGTTCAGGTTTTTCTTGGGGTTCATGATACCATGCACCTTAATTAAGTTCCCAAGGACTTTGGGAATAAAAATAGCCCCACAATATCACAGCCCCTCCACCATAATTTTCATTATAGGCATGGGGTTCTTTTCAGTATAGTCATTCTTCTATGTACACCTAAAAACCTAAAGTGTTTCTTGCCAAAGAGCACAATTTTCACAGACCACACTTCCAGACAAAGTCACTGTACCATTCAGTAACTCCTGCCATTTGCAGTTGTGATTAAATAACTGGACAGGCTTTTACCTGTCCAGTCCAGTCCCCTCTAAATTATCTATTAGCACTGAGGTCACTCTTGAAGATTTTTTGAGGGACTTGGTGACCCCAAGATGATACCTTTTTCTGTAACTCTCCAACAGTGGTTGTTATGGATTTGTTTGCCTACCTTACCATCCTCCAGGGGCACCTAACACCTCACTGCTCCCCGAGTGCCGCTGTTGTTGCAGGCAGCTCACTGCGCCGGGATTAGTGTGTACTTCACTTCACTGTGTGCTGAGTGTGTTTCACTAATTCACGGATTGGAATAAATGAGACCAAGATAACCATGGGTCTTTGTCCAAGCATTTGTCACATTTCCAGTTGATTAGAACCTTTTAATCTGTTTTAAATTTTAAACTGTAAATATATGCATTTTCACAAAGTACCTAGGTTGTGTAGCCATTCCCCGACTTACAAATGTCAACACACATTCTTTTTATTCAAATTTAGTGTATTCTCTTGTCTTTCCAATGTTGAAAAATGACTAGGGGATTTAGCTTCTGAAAGTTCAAAGGCACTCTGATTAACCTAAAGAAGTTGAAATTAGATAGGAAAATGCTTCTGTAAGCTTTTTCTTCGGGTGTCAATAATTGTGAGCAACGTGTTTTTGTTAAAAATAGTTATTTCTTTATGAGACTTTCCTTTTTCTCAAAATAAATTTGCTTCCCTTCAAGGGAAAGATTTTCCCTTTTTGTTGTTTTGTGAGATTACAATAAATTGCCAAAAGATTAATTTATATAGCCATTTTAGCTAATAATTCTAGAGGGTACTGTATATCTGAACACAAAAGGGTGACACGGGTCCCCATGGCTTAACTGTAGTTTGGTTATCAAGTTCATCCATTAATTCTTGTTCATGACAAACTGACACTAATTTGCAAAGATGGGAAGTTCCCATGTAGCCTACTGTGGTCCCTGTGTGTTATACAGTGGTAAAGTTGGTTTTATATTGGACGTTGGCTATTAGACACATTAGCAAAATCCATTTAGCAGTGGCTAAGAGGGTTGAATTTGTGTCAAACCATTTTTGATGTATTTATACAAGACCTGCAAATATCACAAAGCTTCTTTAAAATAAGCTTTGTGTTATATTTCTATTATATTGTAAGGCATGCCCTAATAGTATAAGTATTCATATGTTGTTATGCTTATTACAGTGTCAGTTCTTGTAGAAAATGCTTTGCAAAGTTTCTTTTTCTAGACACAAAATATTCAAAATAAGTTGAGGTACAACAGTCACAGGCAGGCTACACCGTAAATGAAGCATTTCATTGGTGGAGTGTAAGCTGCAACACTTAGCTTCCACTAGAATCAATGGACCTGGCTACAGCAGGCATGAGGGCACTGTACACCTTCAAAATAAATTAGATCAATTCTCTAAACTACATTTCTGCTCTGCAAATGTGTTGGCTCAGTTGCACACCCAATGGAGGCCAGCTCACAGCACTTCTTACCCTTGAGACATGGAACCAGTGATAACTGCTCAATACCCAACACACTCATGGTGGGAACAAAGGATAGCTCATCTCAAAGCATAACATACTGTACGATGCAACCCAGCTCAACACTTCTGGTGGGCTTTAAGCATAACTAACATTAACAAACACATCCGAGAACATTTGGCAATACTGATAGCTGCTTGATTAGTGATTGATCACTGATTAGATCAGTGTTATTGAAAAGGCTTATCCTAACGTGGTAAAGTGGTGGCACCAACATATCCAGTAAAAAGAGAAGTCAGGGTTGTCTAATTTATGAAACCACATTACATTAAAATGACATACACCCAGGGACGGATCATGGCTTGTGCCAAGTGTGCACGTGCACAGGGGCTCTCAGCCAATGGGGGCCCTCGGATTTAAAAAAAAAATTGCCATGAATTTAGGCTAGATTATGCCCGGTGCTTCTGTCTATTAATTTGCGGCACAACTGAATGGTGTTATGGAACCGTGGACCGAAAGAAAAATAAACTAAATGTTTTCCTGATCAATAAATACTTCTTAATTCATAAAATATAGAGGCATAACATTAGGTGGCAAGTGGTAGGCTATGAGTGCTCATTCAATGTGTATGCGTGTTTGCGAAAGTGAAACTGACCCACTCGTGGGTAGGTGAATGAAGTGGATTTCATGTTCATGAAAACAGCATAGTAATATGATCAGCACCACCTCTCACAAAATACTATCAACGTCCCTGCTACCGGTCCGTCAGATATGACAACTGTGTCCGGTCCGTTTAGTGAAAAATGTTGCTGTAGACTGTTTGGACAGCAAAGGGAGATTACAGCCTAATAATAAAAACAGCTGCTGGAATTAATTTCTGTGTGGGCCTGAGTTATAATATATGACATAATGTACTACATTTTCATTGTGTGCAATTGTGCACCAGCCTGCACAGCGACAGCAAAGACAGAAGCGCTGGCTGCACGCGCATGCGCAAATGCGCCCGCGCGCGTCGCGGTCAAGGGGAGGGGGGGCCTTTTTTTGATATTGTGCACAGGGGCCCATATTTGTTTAATCCATCCCTGCATACACTAGTCTAGTGTTCCCACCATTAGTGGGTTAGGTTTTGAGCATGTTCTATTGCATATGTAATGGTTCTGATTACAGTGCTATAACTTATTCAGAATGTTACATCTCAAGAATCAGTGACTAGCATTGAGACCTCAGTATTGCAACATAATGAATGCCTTCTCTCATACCTCATCCTTAAACTCATACCTCAACCTGTATAATACAATGACAATGAAGTGACTTGTATATTTCATGAAAACTTAATTCAAACTATTTCTTTGGAATTAGTTGCTCAAAATGTATCAGCATGGATCAATGGATCAGCATGGATCAATTTGTAAACCGAAAAAGAAATGCTGCATTATTTTCATTTCATTACATTTCATTATGTGTGCAACCAATGTCCACATTACAATTAAGTATAAATCCAATGGGTTATTCTTTTCAGTGATCACTTGCCTTCCTGATTCAGAAGAATGTGCTTCGCATTCAGGTTACATGATTCTGTTGGATAAATTCATTGACGTAGGGAAATATGTCTAGTTAGTTCATTAACACCACAACAGCTCCTCCATTAACACCACCTGCATCTGAAGAGGGTTAGTTCAAATCCCAATGTACAATATATCTATACTGTAGGTATTGTGGAGTGTATGGTGGTATTAAGTAGTCTGACCACCATGTCATGTTTGAAATTCCACTTTTTTGAAGTACTGGTTAAGCATAACTATTTCAGAATCTGAAGCAATTTTGCAGCATTTTTCTTCGTTGGTCTGTTTTGCACTAGTGTATACTGCCCTCTACAGAACTGTTGGGCCAAGTACACTTTAGACTAGACATTCCCCTTTCATCTTTGATAATTACACAAATATGTGTATTAAAGCAAATATTATTTTAAGTTGTATTTTATTGTTTATTATTTATAGTGCTGATCGAACTAAAGCAGATTAATTCAACGATTAAACCACTAATACTATCAAATGCTAAATCATTTCTAAAGACATCTTATTACCTCAGGTAAACTTCAATCTTTCAACCCTTCAAAGCATTAAATAATTGCCACCCAATCTCTGGCAGTCTCACAGAATCATGGCCGTAATCATGCGTGGCTGTTAAATGGTCTCACTGAGGGTGAACACAAAAGCTGCATTATGCGGACAGCAGAGGTCAGCAGTGGGTGGCTGGACTGAACAGGGCCGTCTCTCTCACAAGGCCTCCAGCTTATTTACCTTATGGGGACCGTGGGGAGCTACCACTGCAAACAAAGAGTAAACACCTCCAGAGCCTACCTCCAGCTACACCGGGCTCTGTCAGCTCTGAGTAGCCCGCCATTCAACACTCACATGCCCACATGTATATGTACACGTACACACACACACACACACACACACACACACACACACACACACACACACACACACACACACACACACACACAGAAGGAGATAGAAGAGGTAACAGGTAACCAGTAAATCGATTATCCAACTAGAAAATCCTGACCAAATTCCTGACCAAAAATTTCCCAAGGCTGTCCAAACACTGTATATATATATATATATATATATGAAGGGTTCAGATGCAAAAGCCTCTAAATGCCACCTATGTCAAGAATGAGATAAAGATGGTGAGGGGATGCTCTCCACACATAGTATACGCTAATCAAATAATTTAACT
The DNA here is from genome assembly GCF_018492685.1 of Alosa sapidissima. Taxonomy (NCBI): domain Eukaryota; kingdom Metazoa; phylum Chordata; class Actinopteri; order Clupeiformes; family Clupeidae; genus Alosa; species Alosa sapidissima. The sequence goes on along the minus strand of NC_055972.1, from coordinate 32,410,814 downwards.
TCTAAACCCACTAAATACAACTCTCTTCCTGGTCTGAAATATCGATTTATAGGCAAAAACCTATAGGAGCCTGAATTTAAATGATCATTTAAAAGAAAAGTGGTCAGACGGATTTAGAGGGTTTTGCATCTGAACTCTTCATATATATATATATATATATATATATATATATATATATGTGTGTGTGTGTGTGTCGGGGGGGGGGGGGGTATTTGATACATTGTAAAAAAATAGGTAAGATATTTCTAATTCTTCAAATATTTCCTATGCTTTTACATGGGTTGGTATGAGTACAAGCAGGATTTAGAATATTGATGTTGAAGAATGTTGGCTGATGTTTGGCTGAAGCTGCGGGCCTCCCAAGCTGGACATAGAGAAGCTAGTGTGTTAGGCAGCGTGAGGTGGGCATGAAAAGCTTCTTTGGCTGTAGCTAGACTGGTGTGTATGTGTGTGTGTGTGTGTGTGGGGGGGGGGGTAGTGCTTGAATGTGTCTACATGAACATGTATAAGAGCATATAGAGCATGTATGCATCTTTGTGTGTGTGTGTGTGTGTGAGAGAGAGAGAGAGAGTGAGTGTGTATGTGTGCGCGTGTGTGCGTGTGTGTCTGTCGGCGTGGCAACTGAGTAGGGTGAGGCACATCCTGACAGGACACGGCAGGGAGACGAGGGGGCTTGTTTCCTGTTGCCTCTTACAATGCTGCCTTATATGGGCTTTGGTAATCTTAGCCCTCATGCCACAGAATAACTATTAAAAACACTGGAAACTTAAATAAGACCAATGAAGCTGTTTGATTCAGCTCTCCCTCACAGCAGCATGACCCTGCACAGCCTGGCCACTGTCCTCATGGATGATGGCAAACATATTAGTGGAGCAGTTAAGCTCATATAATGAGAAGTATTGTGCATTTTATGACTAAAGCATGACATTTTGTTCAGTGTTTCTACACACCTTGAAGTTTATTTTCAGACGTGGAGCCACTTCAGATCTGACCTCTGGGGCTAGATATTTGCTGTATAATATACACATCTTTTAGGAGTAAAATATTTGTACAAGTCATTCCAGAATTCTACTTGTGAAGATCTAGAACTTACATTAACTGCCATTCAAACTGGTTGCTTGAGTTCATTATGACAGTTTCAAATGGAACCTTTAACTGGCAATATTCTAATCACATACAAATGTGGTTTCTTTTTTTACCTTTAGGCCTATAGTTTGGCAAACTAAATGAAGTGATTTTTCTGATCAATAACTATATAAAAAAAACTATTTGTAAGTTAGAATAGCAAATAATAATTAATAAATAAAAAAAAATGCAAGGTTGCCTATAGTAAGACATAGTAGTAATAGCACATGAGGCAGTACAATTGCACATTTTATTAAGGTATTAAGCACTGTTCCTTCATTAATATGGGAAATTTGCATATAAAGTTATAACAGATGTATAGATCTAGGCAAGATGTATAACCAGACTTAAGGGCTCATGCACAGGTGAGAGATTGGGGCTGGGTTATGGGTATGGTATTTAGCAGACGCTTTTGTCCAAAGCCACATACACATAACAACAATACAAAGTAATAGTAAACAATTTAAGACTACATTAAGGAGAATAGCAATAATAAACAACAATGTCAATTCAATCAATAGCCTAATGAAAATAAATAAAATACTATAATATACAAACCATAACCCATAAGAAAGGTTTAATAAACTAAGTGCATGTTGAACAGATATGCCTTTAGACCCCTCTTGAAAGACCCAAAACCATCATTTGAACGGAGAGCACTCATTCCACCAACGAGGAACAACTGAGGAAAAGAGTCTTGAATTTGACCTAGCGATTATGGCTGGTCGACAACAACAGACGCTCATCAGAAGACCGCATACTGTAAAAAATAATATGTCCTTTTAACTTAAAAAGTTTTGTTACCCTGCTGCCTTACGTTTTTGAGTTAATTTGACAATAACATTTATTTTAAATGAACTTTCCTTACTTAGTCAAGTCAACAAAAGTTTACATAAACTCTGTCAAAAAAGGTATGTGAGTTAACTTGATTAATTTACATGTTGTTTTAAAATATGATCGTTAGTTGAAATAAATGTGTTGACTTGAACCAATTACTGGAAGTTTGTTCCCAGAATGCCACAGCCCCAGTCTTAAAGAGATCACATTTAATCTTAAAATAAAATACATAACTAGAGACAGTGACACTAAAGGCTATACTGCTGTTATGTTGTTGTGTCATTATTTGTTGGTGCCACAAACCATCAAGTAGATGACCACCCACAACAGCTTAATCCTGTGCATAGGGCATAAATTGTGCTAGAGTCAGGAACAGTTGTACATAAACTTGCAGTGTGCAGTGTTGACATCATGAATATAAACTTTCTTTTTACAACTATCAATCATGTTGCTATAGCTTTCATATCCATTATATGCATAGAAAACATATAAGGTCCAAGAATCACCACCATATAAGGTGAAGATCAAATCCATCCCAGGAGGAAGTACACAGTCACATAATGCAAGTAAGCATTGAGTGCCCAACTTCGTGACACCTCCAAGTGGGCAGGTCAAAGCTAATTGAGAAAGTAATCAATTCTGCATTGAACCCAGAAAGGAGATACTGTATGTCTACTCTCTAAAACATTCTATATATTTTAATAATGTTCTCCTTAATGGTAATCCTGACAATACTATGGAACTCTTATGGGCAGTTAGGGATAGAATATCTTGATCATTGAATTAAGATAGCAGGGAGCAGATCCAGTCAGTGTCCTATAGCCAAAGTATGGGTGAGGGATGAGACAGAATGGCAGTCACTCTAGACCACTCTTCCAGAGGCCTCCCATGGCTGTTATGAACTGATCCATTGTGGCTGCAAAAAAGGGTGTACTATGCGTTGCAGGTGTAAAAAGGCTGTCCTCAAGTGCACTGATCTTTGCTCTTGCTCAGGTGCTGTTAGCCTGGACACAGCCAATAGAGACATGACATTAAAAAAGGAAAACATTGTTGAGACAAATTTTTTTGAAAGGGGTTCCTTATTAAATTGCTCTTTATCATATTATTTACTATCTACCATTCCACTATGTATCTATCTATCTATAGGCATAGCAGTAATAGGCCTAAAGGTGAAAAAATAAATCAGATTTGTATGTGATTAGAATGTTGCCATGAAGGTTCCATTTGATACTGTCATAATGAACTCAAGCAACCAGTTTGAATGGCAGTTAATGTAAGTTCTAGATCTTCACAGTAGAAGTTCTGGAATAACTCTCAATGTATCCACTATTTCAAAAATCAATTATAACAGTTGCTACATTAATCACTTAAAGACTGACATGATATTGATGTGAGTTTCAATACAAATATGATGAAACCTGTAAAAGTTGATGAATGAATTAGTGCATGTACAAAGGCAGTGAATAAAGGTCAGTCAAAGCTTAGGCTGAAATATAAAATTAGCAAATGCCCACGGAAGCAATGGTGAATGAAATTCACAACAGTAACACAACAACTTCACATTTTTGTGTTTGTGTACATAACATGTTCTTATTCATTTTTAAGGAGATATATCGAGAGGTATTCTTGATTTCTTAATTTTTACAAGATATCGATAATCTTGTGTTCCCTGCATCTAAAGCACCACAAGACATCAAAATTACCAGAAATATGTTGCAGTTTCAGACTAGTTATTTTAGCAATTAATAAGAGAGTTGGCATGCTATTAAAGCTATTCCATATTGAGGATATACTCTGTCATGTACATTAAGACAAAGGCATTCATCATAATGATATAACCATTCCACAGAGATATTTTTACCTTATTGTAAGCTATGCATTTATAGGTCTCTAGCTTGTGTCACGTCCACACATTTATTTTGTATGTGAGCATGTGAAGAAAAATGTGTCCCGTTATTCCCACGAGATACCCAGGCTACTCACTAAGTAGATTTTTTGCAATGCCTTTTTCTGCAAATAAATGAACAGAGGACATGGATCGATGACAAGGCTGGCTAAAGTAATTCAGAATAAGTGGTGAACCTCCTGAAGCCCAATGACTCCATTCTCCCGACACAGCCATAGGCCTCTTCTATAAAGGGGGTCTACCACCTTGAGTTTACTAAGTCAGGCTTGTCACTAATCTATGGTCCTGGAATACCCCCTAGTAGCACATTGGATAACTCATTCTATGTTGTTTTGAACAGAGACACGATTTTTTCCTGTATTTAATTTAATTATTGTTCTAATATAAATCTACGGTAACAGCAGTATGTTTCCAGTCATTTAAATGTATTAAATATATTGTAGCTACCCAATGAAATATAAATATGTCAATTTCTCAATAATCTCTCTTTCAAGAAAAGTTTGATACTTAAAATGTTTTAAAATCCATTTTGCTCCTCTAATGTAAACCATAAATAACAAAGGATAAAAATGCAATGTCCATGTGCAAGCCTACATCCAACATCTGCACACATACACACACACAAACACACACACACACACACACACACACACACACACAGAAAAATAACCATCACTAAGTTATATTAAATTCCCTTTCTTCAAGCAAACTGACTGATTTGTTAAGAAGAGTCTGCTCACTATTCACAAACTTGTAGCCAAACAGTTGCATGGTGGGTCCACACACTTGCTGAACCACTTGGGCTAATTTGAAAGGAATGCTGAACCTCCATTTCTCCACCTGCTCAGAGGAGTTCTTCTGGGTGGAGTACACACCACTGGCCTCCTCTGTTGCATGTGTGTTTCTAAGGATCCACTCTTTGGCCTGCACTGTGAATGGGATTCCAGTGAACTCATACATTTCTGCTGCTTTCTGCATTGGGTAGCGGGCGATGTCCTCGTAGCGCACTAGCATGTAGCGCCTCTGCAGCCACTTGGGCCTCGACAAGCCCAGCTCAGCCGACATTTTGATCTGGTTGCAGTTTCCCTGCAAGCGCTTCACCTCCTCGTCCTCGATGGGCACTTCTCCATTCACTGCCCAGGTCTTCCAGTTCTGGTACTTTGAGGAGAAGGCCACCATGCGGGAGGCCAGGATGGCCCTGGGGTCTCGAACCAGCTGGATGAACTTCACGTCCAGCCGCGGGTCCTCAGCCAGAGGCCTCAGGGTGTCCAGCTGCCGTACGCGCACCGTCTTAATGGCCAGGTGCTGCTTGGCCTGGCAGGCCAGCGAGGCCAGCGTGAGGTTTAGGGGGCCGCAGCGGCGGCTCCTGCAGCGATACCTCTCGAACACCTCCTTGACCACCGGCGAGCACACCTCCTCCTCGCACAGCGCCGTGCTGGACTCGCGCCGGAACAGGGCCGGGGTCACATGCTCCTCGGGCGGCGGGCTGATGAAGCGCTCCAGCATGCTGAAGTCGCACGAGAACAGCTGCCGGAGAACGTCCCTGTAGGCCCACGAAGCGGCCGAGGAGTTGATGACCCCGGTGTCAAGGGTCAGCTTCCTCTCCACATGCCACAGCGGCTCAAACAGGTAGAACATGTTGGCTCCCTGCTGGTTGAAGAGCTCGCCCACAAACGATGAGCCGGTCCTGGTGGTGGCCAGCAGCAGGATGTGCTTCCGACCCCCCTCGACCTCCACACTGGCCTCTGTGCTGTTCGGTACCCCTATGTCTGGCAGACTGGACACTGCAGGATACTGCTGGGTGATGGGAGAGACAGAGCCATTGTCCTCCAGGACAATAGGAGCAGACACTGTGAACTCTGCCATGGTCTGCGGGGTTTGCAGCATCTGTCTGAGTGTCAGCTTATCTGAAACCCTGACAGGAAGCCAACAAGGGGGATTACAATTACACAGGATTATAAACTGAGCTGCATTTTTCATTCTAATTATGGTAAACATAAGAAATGTGCTGCACTAACCTTGATATAATGTTGTTTTCTTTTTCAATGATGACCAGCACCACAATGCAAATGATGAGGATTGCATATTTGTTCCTCATCCTTGAATGTGGTGTCTACTGAGATTGTGTGGCAGTATGCTCATTTACCAATTATCAGGATTAGTCTTATATGAGTTCATAGTTTTTCAAGGCATGACCATACCCTCTGGAATAGAAAAAAAAGATTATATACAAAACAGTTCAATACCATATGAAATTAACTGTGTGGCACAATTACTGTTAATTATTAAATGAAATTGTGTGGCATATATATATATATATATATATATATATATATATATATATATACATATTAGGGCTCTAAGGGCTATCAAAATAGTGCGTTAATTTCGATTAATTAACGTAGATTAACCGCATTTCGTAAAAGCACTGCTTGGTCCAGTGAATGAAACATTTAGCCTACGTTTAAAAAAACGCCCAGACTACTCCTGTTAACAGGAGCGTGATTCTCTACCATTTCTGCAGTAAGTGATTTCCGTTGCCTAGGCTACCATAGAGTGCGTCAAGTCTGAAGTCACCTTACATGTAATTCGCCTTATTCACCCGGCGGCTAGAACAAGGCTACAGGGTCCACTTGCCATCACACATCAGTCCAGCAGATGGTGGTAATGCACTCCGTTTGCAAAAAAAGCTCACAGAAAAAGAAGAAGCTTCGCTGGCCTGCCAGAGTAACTGTCACTACTCGATGTGAGTCGCTACCGGATGTGAGTCGTGCATGCGTCACTTTGCGACTACAAGTGTTGCTGTTAGCCACAGAATAATGACATAGGTACATTTGCCTATATAGCAGTAATTTATTATTTATTGTAAGGCATCACATTTTCACGGCATGCTCTCTGATGTCAGTTCTAGATTAGAGGCTGAAGTAGACTACAAGAACCTGCTAACGAGAGACTTCTGTAATGTCAATAAAAATGGACCTACTGTACATAATGAAGTTTGTTCACTGCTGGCTAACGTTCAAACAAAACAAAGGCTGTCACTTGAATGGCGTTTTGAGTTAACGTTAGCAATCAAACAATCATAGATAGCTAATAAGATTATGAAACAGAAAAGCTTATTTTATGGATTTCATAAATTTCAGTATGAAACAGACATGCCCACCTTACTTGCAGTCGGATCCCTTGGCATTATGCCGTACACCTTTAAAGAAACCGTATGTAAGATTGTGGCCAAAACTGGTACTGCAATGACTTTCAAATTACTGTAGAGCGGTATATCCCCTCCCCCTCCCCCCTGACTGGCAGAGCTGGCAACCTGGATGCCGAAACACTACTGATAGGTGGAGGGTGGCGCATCAGCCCAAAACACAACATGACAACATCAACATCAGCTGAGGGCTGCAACTTCACTTTTTAAATGACAATATCCTGGCCGGACTACTGTTGTCAGTGATATAAGTATTTGAAATGAACATGATTTCTTAATGACTAGTGACATATCAGGGCCATTTTATGATTAATTGAAATACATTTCTTACATACGGTTCCTTTAAATCTGAGCATGCGCGACTCACATGCGGTAGTAACTCACATCGGGTAGTGACAGTAACCTTCTTCTTATTCTTATTCTTCTAAGTGAGTGAATCTTCAGAAGATTCAATTCCATTTTCAATCTTTTTTTAATTACATTACTAATGTATTTCTTATGTTGTTTACTTATTTGCCTTGTTTGAGTTCTCCCTCATCCCACCCACTCCCGCATAGAGCTTTCAAACATGTCCCACGCTGCACTCTTTTGCCGCGCCACCCACAGGTCTCACGGGTCTCTCATGAGATCATGATGTCATTTCAATCGATTTCCAACTTAAAACCAAGATCGTGACACCCCTAATGACTAGGCGAAGAGTTTTAAGGTGGGGAGACTAAATCATTTTTTGGTGTCTTGCAGTGTACCTATGCTGCTTTTTTTGTCTTGTTTTTCCTACTGTTTAGTTTCATCTTTTTCTACTCAACTATTTGAACGGCTCTATTTCTTTTCCTGAACTGCCACCTACTGGACAGATAAGGCAACAACATAGTAATTATGTGAATAAAAATCTATAACATGTTTGAATGGCCAAAAAAGGACAAATCATGGGGGTATACCACATATTACCTTGGTGTTAGGGTACTGCACATGATGTGAGTGGAAACTTCAGTCATTTGTATTTATCATGCTAAAAATCTGACACCAGGCACTACGCTGACGCCTGCTGCAAAGGAAGAGAGACGTTGAACTTTAAAGTCTATAATGTTGGTTTGGCTCTTCCTTGATTTACTCATCTGCCAAAATATTTTTTAAAAATATGTTCATAACAAAGATGGATGCATGCGATTTAATTTAGAGTAGGTACAGTAATTATTGAGATTATTTTTTATTCGCTTGACAGCCCTCTAATATATCATAATATAATTGAATCATTCCACATAAGGCATGATGGGAGTACTCCTCACAACACAGCCCCTAAACAGCCATGCAACACTCAGCATAGGTGTGCAAAAGAAAGCCTTGTTGTATGCATGGATAATCATGTTTGGACATGCATGACACAAATGCTTTATTTGACTAGATTCTACAGCAAACCAGAGCACACAGTTAATATGTAGCGACTGGGCCAAACTCCTTGACAATGAGTGGAAATGTTAAACCAATGTTACGAACATTGTTAAAAACAATGCTTAAGACAAATTAAGCTTTTGCATGATTTTTTCTTTGCTTTGTTTTCTTTTCATTTAGAGTAGGCTGTTTATGTGTGCAGTAGACCTTCCCTTTACAGACCCCCTAAATCCTAGAGGGTTGGTTTTATATTTCAGACTCCAGGAATGGCTGACTAGGACTAGTGACTCTCACTGGCTGTTTTGTGAGCAGCATGTTTGTGTTTGGAATGCCTCTGTTGGGGGGATGGGCAGTGGCCTTTTCCCTTAACTTGCCCATCACGTTAATTATACTAACTTCCAACCAATCTTCCACTTATCTTGTGAATTTCATACTGCATTGTGCTCAGCTCAAACACTGAAATGGATTTATAGGCAATTATAAAAAAACATCTTCACCGTTCTCAGTTTGCTCTTGGGTTACAATGAGCCTGAAAATTAGGCTAGGTAAATTAGGTAGGTAACTTGGGTTACAATGAGCCTGTAGGCTCTTCCATCCCTATTCCTCCTTCATCCAAGTCTAGTAGATGTCAAAAATAAAAATAGTAGAATGATTATAGTAATAGTAAAGTGTTAGTAAACTAGGTCCATTCAACACACTGAAAATAAAACTGTTTTTAGACTTGTCTTGAACTGTTTCTTTTTGAGTCAACCCTCTCCACAGCAGACATCACAATAGCCTAATGCTTCTACATTGACTTGGCATAAGTCCTTTGGCGGTCACTCATACAGCCCCTTGACTGTAGTGAGAGGATGGTCACTCTGTGTGAACAACTAGCACTTTCACTACAGGCTAAATGAGGACACTGAGGTTAACTGATGTACTGTAAATACAGCATAACTGTGATTTCAGGCAACCCATGTCATACACTCAGAAACAATACACTGTTGTGTTTTACCATAGCTTATAGGTCATTTTATTATCAAATGTATGCTTTAGAAATGTAATAACAATGTAACCTCACAAACTAAATATATGAAATATATAATATATTGTATGAAACATTTCCATCACTTAGTCAAGAAGTAAATAATCAGCACAAATCATACCACTTAGAGGGGTACATTTTTCAAAGTGCAGAAAAAATATTGTGTGCACTGTAAGTAAATATAAACCAATTATATAGGCTTATCTGGCTAGAGCCATCAACTTGTCATAGGACCTGGAGCTGAGATTTTTACATATTTAAAAATCACTGGAGCATTTGACAAATCTGATGATCTGCCGAAGCAGAAACAGACACAACACTGTTTATCGTCCCTGTACAAATTACATTAATGGCTGCTTTCAAATCCTTGAAATACAAATGGCTGTGTGTGAAGAGGAGATGTGGAAAAGACAGATGCTTAAATTACCTGTTTATTCTCTCAAGTTTCCAGCTCAGTGACTGAGCTTATGTCAGATTTTTTTTCCAGATTTTTTTTTGTCACTGTGAGCATCTTAAGTTAGAAAGGTTGCGAAAACTAAATATATTGCAGTTAAACAAGAAGACAGTTTAGGTAGGCTACTGTACTTCAATTTCTTTCAACAGAGACACACTCATCACATTGAAAGCTGTGTCCGATCTGGAAACTCACACCATGCCGTGTTCTTAAACATCACACCACTGTAGGTCACCACAGGAGGGGTGTCTGTTTACATTATGGACACTTTTGTGTTGAGGATTTTGTGTTGTTCCATTATGGCTTGTGGCCCCCCTTGACATATGCCCCCAGAGTGATACATGCACTCCTCAGAGATATATGCCAAATCACCAGTGACAGCTGCTGGTGGTGAGCTGGTGGCTGACACAGGAAAATGGGTTTTGGGGAGGGGTGGAGGGTGGAGCATGACAGGGCTTATCAACTACTATCATAATTACGCCAACCACAAAGTGATGTGGCACCATCTGCTTATTCGCAAAACATACCACCCATTAACACATAACCTTAACCTTAGGCAATACATTTTCACTTTCACTAGGTATACTTTCACTGAGCCACAAAAGTATTTTTGTCTGATGAAATAGCATAATTTGTAATATTTCTTTCATATTTTAGCCTGAGTGAAAAATAAATATGAAATACTACTGTGGACTAATGTATCATTAAGCTAAATCCTATTCATTAAAATTCCTCTGTCTTTCCTCTAAATTAATTGCTTCTAGTTTTGTGGCTAAATGATTTGGCAGAATAAACAATTCTCATTCTCTTCGGTTAATTGTTTAAGCCACTCAACACCGCATACAAATATTACCTTTATTATGGTCTCCATAAATCCCTGCGCCGTAGCTCGTGAATGGGCAAGAAGTGCGCCTTGCAGCATCCCACATGGTCCAGGACACACTGTTCCTTTGTATCCTCAAAAGTTAGGCTGCTGACTCTCAGTCCGTCGAACAAGTGAAATGTCTCATGCAAAGAACATGTAAATGAAAACGGAGATAGGCAGCTGTCATTGTAGCTGGATGATTTTACCTCCACCGTATTTTGAAGAGAATAGCGGTCTTAAAGTTTTAAAAAGTCACTCCCATCACAGTGAATCTAGGCTATAATACAATAAATAACAAAAACAGTTAACACTTTTTCAATAACTGATAAATAAGTGAATGATAAATGAACACGCTGAAAGAATGATGTCCTCTACATTTTTACTAATGTAACCTTCGAGGGAGCATGCCTGTGTCAGCGCCACTCCACTCTACTTTGATATCCTGGAAACACGATCACGTGATCACATGTGCCCCCTGGCAATAAGCACTCACAAGGACTTTTCTGTTTTAAGGAAAATGCTGCCATTAGCCTACGTGTACGGGTGCGTATTTTGACTTGAAAAAAGCGCTAGCCTATATAGGAACTACTAGATAGATAGATAGATAGACAGTATTTAACTGCTCTCATCGTACTCAGTCATTAAAGTTATTTGTGGCCCAGGTGTATCACGAAAGGGAAATATTAGGCAATACTCTTCTGGTGGGACATGGGATATAAAATAAATAAATAAACTGTCAAAGTACACGCAACAAATATTATCATTATTATTATTATTATTATTATTATTATTATTATTAATAATGCATTATTATTATTATGATTATGATTATTATTATTATTATTATTATTTATAGTAGCCTAACATCACCGCCTGACAAACGGTCGGCCCTGTCGTTTTGGATGAAAACATCTGCTAAATCGACCCACCAGTCTACTTTATGTAGAGCTGCGTACGTGTACGTGCGTTCATGGATGTGAAGATGTAGATTTGGAATACCATATCAGAGAAAGTGTCATTTTCATCTTCAATAGCAACAGTTATGTTCGCAGCCACAGGGAGGCGCCCATGTAGGCTATACTTTGCCTTTATCGTCTTATTTAACAGTACTGCTCTGAGCCGCAGGGAGGCGCCAGTGTAAAAGGTTTTTTGTTTAAATAAATGTCATCATTGCTAATATGGAGGCCTTTACGCCGTCTAACTGGTCAGCAACTGAATGTGCATTACATTTTCTGTAATTTAGGATTGTAGCAAGCTATAAGATATGGTGCATAGTTTTGTGGATTTGTTGAAGATACTTTTAGGGAAAGGTTATTTAATTTCTGAAGCTATGAAGATTGCCTTTAAATTTGTCTTTTTTTAACATGCCATAGGCCTAGGTGTATCTGTTTGGCAAACTGTCTTGGGCAGCTGTGACCTCTTTTCTAACCTATGTCTGCAACAGGTGCATATAGCCGCCATCATTCTGTACCTAACATGAATACTAATTTAACTAGATGTACCGCAGAGCGGTACAAAATATGACCGTAGGCATATATGATTCTAACTGTCTCACTAAATTGCATTATCCACACTCAATTCTCACTGGTATCTGCTAGACAACAAGCACCAAAACATGATTAGTTCATAGATTTCACATGTAAAATTCATTTTATACAATGCCACCCCCATCTTGCCTGTTCATAATTCTGAGAAATTCTTGAATTGTGTGCATGTGTGCGTGTACATGTTTATGTTTATGTGTGTGTGTGTGTGTGTGTGTGCGTGCATGCGCACATATGTCTACTGTGTGAGTATGTGTCATACGTATGATTACTGTGAATGTATGTGCGTGCGTGTGTATCTGTTTATGCACATGTGTGCATATGAAATGGGTTAACATGACCCCTGGAGGCAAACATACGGAAAAAATTGGTCATCCTAGGCCCTACGATTCTCAAGATATTCACAGAAAACTCTGCTGGTGTACAGTCACTAAATGTACACATAAAATATTTTATTGTAAGGCCCCCCATGAACAAAAGTTCACGAAACTTGCCATGCATTCGGAGGGTGTCATAATGATCCTACACTTTCAATTTCGTGCAGTTTTGACCATGTCAGCCAGAGATATTGTGATGAAAACACCTACTTTTTTGCTTTTTAATTTTTAACTAGGTGGCGCAATACATGAAATAAGTGGTAATGGGATGGGTTGACATGGCCCCTTAAGACCAACATACAAAAAAAAAGGTGGTCCTCCTAGGCATAGACATAATATATACATAGACGCCGCATTGGCTGCTGGAAACAAGAAATGCGGCCGCCATCTTTGATATTACTGTATGAAAATCGTAGCCATCTAGCTAGGCTATGTTTACTCGGTGTTCACCCGGCTATGAACTGAGACTTGATAAGTCATATTCCATAACACTGACTTAGATTACAACTGACACAAGAAGGCTATTGTAGAAATAAATCATACTAGATTTGGCTGGCGAATTTTACACAAGTGGCACAGACTAGCCTATTGGGCAATCGCTAGCTGCTACTTGTAGCATAAGTGTGTTGGTGGTAGCCTCACTATTTCCTGAATAAAGTAACTTTTCAATAGCTCAACTTCTTTATTTATCAAGTAGCTTAGCCAGACAAGCTACACTATACTTGTCATGTGAAATTAGCACAATTTAAAGTAGCTTCCTATGTAGTGAACTAGCCTACTGCTGTGTTTGTGTTAGGCTACTAATACATTTGACTGGGTGGTAGTTTTGTGTAGTGTTTTATTCATGGCAGAGTAACTGATAGTTTAGCTCACTAAAATTTCGAAGTAGCTTGCCCAACACCGTATTATTCACATGTCATTTACCCTAACAAGAATAAGATGCCTCTCAAATTCCTTTTCATTCATTTATTTATTATTTTGTATCTCTCCAGAACAACTGCCTTGTTCAAGAAGACTGTGAATGAACTGAACGGTCTCCTCACACCCCTGGAACTGAGGAAGGTGCAGCTCTTCATTGCAGTACTGCAGGGCATCTGCTACACTGTGACTGAATGTTTGATTTATGAGCTCCACCTTCATCACCTGCATTCGCCACTCTGTGTCCCATTTTCCCATCGTCTGGTTGACTCAGTCCTCTTTTATGGAGTACCCAGTTTACTATGCCATCTTATTTGCCCACCTGCTGTCTGAAGCACTTTTGTTCTCAGCCAAAGTGTACCCAAGCAATTTTAGCAAGGTGGGAACATGCAAAATGACATGCACCAGTTGTCGAAATCATAGAACCAACTGCATCACGGTAACTCTGTCTCACTGAGCCTGTGAAGACACTCCCTGATTCTTTACTGATTGCAATGAACGGGTTGATCTTAGCAGTTTCTAAAATGTTTCTTAATTCCTTTTTATTTAATCTCTTCATTGGGGCTGGAACCTTTCTGTGAACTGTAAATAACAGATGCTGTTGATGAACCCATTGACACTGTACAAGTGACAAGTCACCTTTTTGTCTTGAATTGATGAACTGTTACACTTACTATGCCAAACCAATGTCTGTTTTTTAAGGATCAGAAACAAACCTACAAACTTGCACTTTACCATATTTATGGAACTTGTCTAACAAATGCTGTTGATATTGAACCCAGTTACTCCATTTCCTTTATGCCACACCAATGTCTGTTCATCACTTTATTTTTGATGGAACTGAACTGAAAATGTTAATGGATTTTTTTCTGTAAATTTAACTCATTAAAACTTGTATCAAACCAGTTTTTGTCTATGCTGTCAAACGTGGATTAGTTATGTTCCCAGTTTTAATATTGGATGTCATCACTTTATAATATATCATATATCAGAATATTCTATTACTGTTAAGCCCACTATGTGTCACGGACAGAAGACGACCCAAGAGCGCAAGTTCAAATTCAGAGTCTTTTTATTGAAGGGTTCAGGGGGGAAGAGGAGTGAGAGAAACGTGAGGTCTTGGAGGTTCCGGTTCCAGGGGTGCTAGGAGTGCCAGGGGTGTCAGGGGTTCTCGGGGCTCAGGGGAACCCATACACAACAGCAAGGTGAACAGCAGGCAGTAGTACAGACCAGGGCTAGGCACTAAACGTGGTGAGAGACAGAAGGCAGATTCGAGTTACCGGGGGGGCTGAAGATCGGAGAGTAATCGAGAAGATCCGGAAGGCAGGTCGGGATAACCGGGGCAGTAGAACAGGGAGGCAGTCAAGAAAGGATCCGAATCACAGGTAGGAGTCAGAGAGTAGACAGGCAGGCAGGTTACTGGTCCAGGTTTGAAGACGATCTGACAGGGCTTGGCTGAAAAACAGGGCTTTATATACTGGGAGAGGTTAGTGGAGAAATGCAGTGCAGCTGGCAGAGTAATTAGAGCAGAGTGGGGCAAGGTGAGGATGGTGAGTAGGAAATGCAGCGCAGCTGGCCAGGTAACAAGAGCTGAGCAGGGCGGAGCCAGGTGGAGCTCGTTAGGCAGAGTAGAGAGAGAGTGAGCAGAGTGGCAGAGAGTGAATCAATTAAGGGTTGTTGCCAGGGAGAGAGAATGCTCATGACAGGACCCCCCCCCTAAGGGACGGCCCCAGAAGTCCCAAGAACAACATCATGCCGGGAGGGTGGAGGGGAGCAGGCGGCGGGTCAGAACTCCTCCGAGCGGTCCGAGTGAGCATCCCCATCCTCAGAAGGAGCTGGAGGGTCACGGTCGGGAGACAGGACAGGTACTGAGACAGGATCAGGGTCAGGCACAGGACAGGAAGCCGGGCGGGCAGGACGGCTAGGGACCCCTCTGGGACGGCCCCTACGGATTGCAGGCTGATCAGGATGTAGTCGGTGGAAGTCAGTGATGAGGGTCCGGTCCACTATCCTCCTGGCCGGGATCCAGGTCCTCTCCTCCGGACCATATCCCTCCCAGTCAACGAGGTACTGGAGACCCCTACCCCGTCGCCTAGAGCGGAGCAGCCGCCGGACGGTGAAGACAGGACCGCCATCTAAGAGGCGCGGAGGAGGCGGCGGCGGAGCCGCAGGGACCAGGGGACTTTCATGGACCGGCTTGACCTTGGAGACGTGGAAGGTGGGATGGACCCGCATGGAAGTGGGCAACTGAAGCCGAACCGCCGTTGGACTGATGACTTTCTGCACAGGAAAAGGACCAATGAAGCGAGGGGCCAGCTTTCGTGATTCAACCCGCAGCGGCAGATCCCGGGCAGACAGCCAGACCTTCTGACCAACCCGGTAAGTAGGTGCTGGGGCCCTCCGTCGGTTGGCACCGACGGCGTAGCTGGTTCCTGACTTCAGGAGCATAGTGCGAGCCTGGGCCCAAGTGCGGCGGCAGCGGCGGGCATACGCAAGAGCAGACGGACAGGTGGCATCCGCTTCCTGGCTGGCAAACAGTGGGGGTTGATACCCGTAGACACACTGAAAGGGGGAGAGCCCGGTGGCGGAACTGGTGAGTGAATTATGGGCATATTCCACCCAGAGCAGGTGTTGAGCCCAGGCCCGGGGATCTTGGGAGGACACGCACCTCAGTGCCTTCTCCAGCTCCTGGTTCATGCGTTCAGTTTGGCCATTTGACTGCGGGTGGAATCCAGATGATAGGCTGGCGGTGGCCCCAAGGAGATGACAGAACTCCTTCCAAAAGGTTGCTGAGAATTGCGGCCCCCGGTCTGACACTATATCCTGGGGTAGGCCATGGATACGAAACACATATTCCAGGACCACCTGGGCGGTCTCCTTAGCAGAGGGTAGTTTAGGAAGAGGCACGAAGTGAGTCATCTTACTAAAGCGGTCAACAATGGTAAGGATGACTGTGTGTCCGTCAGAGGGCGGAAGACCCGTAACAAAGTCCAGTGAAACGTGGGACCAGGGCCGCTTGGGTACGAGTAGGGGTTGCAGCAACCCAGCAGGAGGCTGGTTGGGGGTCTTGTTTTGGTTACAAGTGGGACAAGCTCGGATGAATTCTTGGACATCCCGTCTCATCCGCCGCCACCAGAACCGCTGGCGGACCAGATGAAGGGTGCGAGTGATGCCGGGATGACAGGCCAGACGGGATTCGTGCCCCCACTGGATCACAGGTGACCTGAGATTTGCTGGAACAAACAGACGGTTGGGGGCGCTGGTGCTTGGGCCTGGCTGGTTCCGAAGAGCCTCCATGACCTGCTTCTCGATCTCCCAGGTGAGGGCCGCTACGACAAAGTGGCTGGGAAGAATGGGAGCTGGCATGGCGGTGATCTCGTCCTTCTGAAACATCCGGGAAAGGGCATCAGGTTTGATGTTGCGAGATCCCGGGCGGTAGGAGAGCGTGAAATTGAAGCGGGTAAAGAACAGAGACCACCGCTGTTGACGGGAGTTCAGCCTCCTGGCTGTTTGGATATACTCCAGGTTTTTGTGGTCTGTCCACACTACGAATGGTTCCTTTGACCCCTCTAACCAGTGCCGCCATTCTTCAAGGGCGAGCTTGACGGCCAGCAGCTCGCGGTTCCCAATGTCGTAGTTGCATTCGGCTGGGGTTAGCCGACGGGAGTAGAAGGCACAGGGGTGCATCTTGCCATCCTCGGCTGCTCTCTGAGAAAGCACTGCACCCACTCCCACGTCCGAAGCATCTACCTCCACCACAAACTGCCTTGCTGCATCTGGCATCTGGAGGATGGGAGCGGAAGTGAAACGTGTCTTGAGGCTATGGAAGGCCTTATCAGCAGCTGCTGTCCATTGGTACGGCTGTTTAGTGCTGGTTAGCGCCGTGAGTGGTGCAGCCACTGTGCTATAGTTTCGGATGAACCTCCTATAGAAGTTCGCAAAGCCCAGGAACTGTTGCAACTTTTTCCGAGACTCAGGGACTGGCCAGGACGTGACAGCCGACACCTTCGTGAGATCCATCTGAATGCTGCCCTCGTTGATCACATACCCCAGGAATGAAACGGTCTTGGCATGGAACTCGCACTTCTCTGCCTTCACGAAAAGAGAGTTCTCCAGCAGGCGGCGCAGGACCAACTGGACATGGTGCGTGTGTTCTGACAGAGTCTTTGAGAATATTAAAATATCGTCAAGGTACACAAAAACGAATGTATTTAACATGTCCCTGAGGATATCATTCACTAGGGCTTGAAAAACTGCTGGGGCATTGGTGAGGCCAAATGGCATGACGAGGTATTCATAGTGGCCGGTTGGTGTGTTGAACGCAGTCTTCCACTCGTCTCCCTCTCTCACCCGCACCAGATGGTAGGCATTGCGAAGGTCCAGCTTCGTGAATACGGTGGCTCCCTGCAGCAGTTCGAAGGCAGACGAAAGTAAGGGCAGTGGGTAGCGATTCTTAACCGTGATGTCGTTCAGACCCCGGTAATCTATGCATGGACGAAGAGAACCGTCCTTCTTACCGACGAAGAAGAATCCCGCTCCTGCGGGGGAAGAAGACGGTCTGATTATCCCGGCGGCAAGAGAGTCATTAATGTAGTCTTCCATGGCCTTTCTTTCCGGGGCTGACAGTGAATACAGACGACCCTTGGGAGGTGCTGTGCCAGGCAGGAGATCAATCGCGCAGTCATAGGGTCTGTGTGGGGGTAGAGATGTCGCCTTGGATTTGTTGAACACCTCTTTCAGGCTGTGGTAACAGGTCGGAACATTGGATATGTCGGGGGTAGCGCTAGATATTTCCCGATGAACGGGCAGGGTGGCCCCCCTTAAACAGGTCTGGTGACAACTCCTTCCCCACGAACGGACTGTTCCTGTCTCCCAGTCGATGTGGGGGTTGTGCTGACGGAGCCACGGGTATCCGAGAATGAGTGGTTGGCCAGGTGAGTGTAGGAGGTGAAACTGGATGGACTCTTGGTGGTTTCCTGACAGCAGAATTGTCACAGGGGCTGAGATGTGAGTGACCGTGCCCAGATGATGTCCATCCAGGGCTCGTACAGGAATGGGTTGTGCCAGTTGATGATGGTTCACGTCCAGTCGCCGTGCAAGCTCAGGGTCCATGATGTTTGCTTCGGCTCCAGAATCCACAAGGGCGGCCAACGTATGAGTCGTGTCGGAAAGCTGAAGGCGGAGATGAAGCAGGGGTTTTCGAATGGAGGGAGACTGAAGACTTGTTGAGCTCACCCGGATCTCCCCTACACCTGGTGAGCTGCGGCTTTTGCCGGACAGGTGGCGACCATGGTGATTTTCACCACCACAGTAGAGGCAAAGGTTGGAGGTTAGACGGCGCCGACGCTCCTCGGGAGTCAGAGAGGCACGGCCAATCTCCATGGCCTCAGGCTGATTGAGTTGGCCTTGGGACTTGACAGGCAGGGGCTGGACAGAGGAGGTATCGACCCGAGTGCGGATGGCAGGTTGACTGAGACGCCCCTTCTCCCTCCTCCGGGTCTGTATACGGCGGTCAATGCGGACGGCAAGGTCAATGGCGGCATCAAGCGTTGAGGGCGGGTCATGAGAAACAAGCTCGTCTTTGATATAGTCCGCCAAGCTGTGGAGGAAGGCTTGCACCAGTGCCTCTGAGTTAAACGAGCTTTGACTGGCCAGGGTACGAAAGTCAATGGAGAAGTCTGCCACTGTCCGATTGCCCTGACGGATGGTGAGCAGAGCTTGTGACGCTTCGGCTGTTGGCGAGCCTAGATCAAAGACCTTTAACATCTCCTCCTCAAAGGCACTGAAGGAGGCACAGGCTGGGGTTTGCCGGTCAAATTCCGCCGTTCCCCACAACCGAGCTCGGCCGGTGAGATGGGTGATGACATACCCCACCTTGGCTCCCTCCGTTGAGAAGGTCCTGGGCTGTAGTGCGAACTGGATTCGGCAGCTGCTCAAGAATGGTCTTACTTGCTTTTGGTTTCCATCGAAACGTTCCGGGTTCCCAATCTCTGGTTCAGGAGTGTGGGGATCTGGTGGCAGCACTGCCGGTGGTACAGGAACAGAAGAACCAGGGGTGGGTGCAGGTGGAGTAGCCGGGTTTGAGAGTAGTTGCAGGGCTTGGGCTAGCAGTTGTTGCTGCAGTTGGAACTGTTGCTGCTGCTGTTGAAGCTGTTGCTGCTGCTGCTGGAGAAGGGAAGCGATGTCGCCAGCCATCCGATTGATGTCTCCCTCAGTGCGTTCCAGTCGCTGTAGGGCAGTCATCTCGGGCTCTTCCTCCATAGTGGTCAGGGAGTGCGCTGGGTCCATGATGGTCAGATCGTTCTGTCACGGACAGAAGACGACCCAAGAGCGCAAGTTCAAATTCAGAGTCTTTTTATTGAAGGGTTCAGGGGGGAAGAGGAGTGAGAGAAACGTGAGGTCTTGGAGGTTCCGGTTCCAGGGGTGCTAGGAGTGCCAGGGGTGTCAGGGGTTCTCGGGGCTCAGGGGAACCCATACACAACAGCAAGGTGAACAGCAGGCAGTAGTACAGACCAGGGCTAGGCACTAAACGTGGTGAGAGACAGAAGGCAGATTCGAGTTACCGGGGGGGCTGAAGATCGGAGAGTAATCGAGAAGATCCGGAAGGCAGGTCGGGATAACCGGGGCAGTAGAACAGGGAGGCAGTCAAGAAAGGATCCGAATCACAGGTAGGAGTCAGAGAGTAGACAGGCAGGCAGGTTACTGGTCCAGGTTTGAAGACGATCTGACAGGGCTTGGCTGAAAAACAGGGCTTTATATACTGGGAGAGGTTAGTGGAGAAATGCAGTGCAGCTGGCAGAGTAATTAGAGCAGAGTGGGGCAAGGTGAGGATGGTGAGTAGGAAATGCAGCGCAGCTGGCCAGGTAACAAGAGCTGAGCAGGGCGGAGCCAGGTGGAGCTCGTTAGGCAGAGTAGAGAGAGAGTGAGCAGAGTGGCAGAGAGTGAATCAATTAAGGGTTGTTGCCAGGGAGAGAGAATGCTCATGACACTATGAATATTAAAATACACACAACCATGTTTCCTGTATCATACAGCTTTTCTACTGGGAGGTTTACAACTTATTCTGAGTCAATTTACCCAAGTTTGTCACTAAACCACATAGGCCTACTTGGAATACCCCTCAGATGTCTGAATGGCACTGATCTCACTTAAATGTTTATGGAACCTTTCTGTGGACTGTGAATAATGCTGTTGATGGAACTTTTCTGTCAACTGTGAACTATATTTAACTCATTAAACTTGTATCAAACTAGTTTTGTCTATGCTGTCAAACATGGATTATGTTCCCAGTTTTGATATCGGACGTCAGGTCACTTTATATCATATATCAGAATATTCTATTACTGTTAAACCCACTATGAATATTAAAATACGCTAAATCATGTGTCCTGTATCATAGCTACATGTATGACCTTTGCAGCAAAAAAAAACGTGTGAGAATCTGTTCGGTATTCAGTGAGATATGATTAATTAAGTGCGCTGACAGCTCATCTCACCGGCCAAACAGATTACACTGAGTGGAGTGGATGACCGGTCCAAGATGGTGGCTCCAAATCTCGTCAGCGCTAGTAAGGAGTAGCGGTCGATGCGGCGTCTATGTATATTATGTCTATGCTCCTAGGCCCTACGGTTCTCAAGATATTCACAGAAAACTGTCTCTGGCCACCTACAGGCCAGTTGGTGTATAGTAACATAAATGAATTTATTGTGTGGCCCCCCATCAACGGATTTCCACGAAACTTGGCGTGCATTCAGAGGGTGTCATAATGATCCTACACTTCCAATTTCGTGCAGTTTTGACTATGTTAGGTCACAGATACCTGCGATTACAACACCTCATTTTTACTTTTTTGTGTTTAACTAGGTGGCGAAAAAAAAAAAGAACAAAAAAAACCTAAACCTATATGACCTAAACCTATATGACCTAAACCTAACCTTCGCTGTGCGGCGGTCATAACAACAGGACGCTAGTTTTAAATTTCTACATTGGTTGCAAGGGCTCACTTACAATAGAGCATCACAGTCCCGCCCCTCCTCCGAGAGAGCTTAGTTTCCGGATGTAAATTTCCCATTCATTTCTCCCATTGACGTTTTGGAAAAATCTGTATCTAAAGAGTTTTAGAGCATGTCTTAGGCTAATCATCTACGGAGTAACTCATAAGCATACAACATATCATTTTGAGTGAAAAAACGAAGAGAAAGTCCAAAAAAAGTCAAAGGTACAAGACTGTGTACATATTTTCATTTCCGAGCGAAGGAACTACTCATCCCATAAACCACCACGCCTCACTGAACAATATATAAGCAGCACGAACCAGCGCGAAATCATTTCCGGCGACAGCACGCGAACCCTTTCCTCCAAACAGTAATTTTTATATAGTGAATGTGCAGTTAATAGCAGTTATTTCAGGAATAATCGTGCAAATAATCGTGTTTTGGTATTGAATGTTATATTTACCATTGTGTATTTTATATCGTGTGTGTGTGTGAGAAAGCGGTTAACGTTAGCAACATTGTGCAGTGCTTCGTATCTGACTGCCATCCTGATGCATGGACCGGTGCATGGTCTGCTCTTGGACCACCATATTCAGTTTGCTGTGAATTATTACGCAAAATGTTCATTAAATGTACAAAGAAGTATTTCTAGGTTAATGATTGATGATATGACTCGTACAGTATGAAGGCTACAGTAGCCTAGCTAATGTTAACTAGCATTACCAACCTCCCTGCAAAACTCACCACACAACTTTGTTGTTGTCTTGTCCCTCATGCTGGCCCTTACAAAACCCACAAGCTAACCCTCGGACACACAACAGTCAATAATGTGACCCGATTTAAAGTGATTTTCACCCCTTTGGACACTCTTGATTTCGTCCTTGAAACAGTGAAATATTCACGGGGGCATGGACGGTTTGCTAACCATTTTACTGCAGTGTCTAGCTGCTAGCCGGTGGTAGCATCCAGCTTGCATGTGCTATCAGCTAGCTAGCTAGTTCAAAAATTGAAGTACTTAATGAGATACAGGGTTTTTTATGCCTCGACTAAGTTGATGTTTCCTATAAACAACAATTCATGTTCATAGAAACAACAAGGTCACTAAAACATTATATTAATGTTAGCAGCATTATAATGACATTCTAATGTCTGAAAGGCTAATGATTAGCCTATCGGCTACCTGAAAAGTTAAGTGTTTAAACTAGCATTTACAGTGTTTTATGGCCCTAAGGTCGTGTGATATATAAACCACAATCCTTGTTGATACAAGTACCAGTGTTTGTCTAGAAAGTTTTTATTCACGTTAAGATTTTCGCCATAGGCAGTAAAAGACTCCGCCATCTTTGTCAATAATTTTTGCTGATAAAGTTTCAAATTATGATCATAACGGCCTTTCCACCAATCAGATAACCTGACAATAGCCAGATGAATGTTGTTCCGCTTAGCTCCGCCTAGCTTCACTCACATCCATCTGGGACCTCTTCCATTGAGAGTGATTTCTGCAACCGACTTTATGGTTCAGCCAATCAGGACGCAGGGCGGGAGTCTCATAGATGTGACATAGCGTAGAAGCGACTGTGAGACTGTTATCGACGTCACGGGTTGGCTTCGATGTGAGTGGTTGAAGTAGCACGTCAATAGATGACGGACAAGTGGCTTATTCAATCATATGCAAGCATTTTTTGATTAGGACCAGCCTTCTGAAGCAACACTTCAATGGATCGGTTCCAGATGGATGAGTGGAGCTAGGCGGAGCGAAATTCATCTGGCTATTGTCAGGTTACCAATCAGAGGCATCACTGTGGGATTGTTCAGGATTGTGGGTAATGAAGTACTTATCCAAGACATCGTGATTAAAAGATATTTATTTCAAAACAAGGTTAGTGCCCCTTGAATTTTCGCCCTCTATATGACCATATACACTCGCTTAGTACAGTCGTAGCTGGTTTTGAGTCAAGCGGCAACATTCTAATTTGAACAATGAAGCCTACCCGGAAATGCGGAAAAATTGCAATACATCGAAAATCCGCTAGGGGCAGGTCCCAAAAGGGAGCAAATGTCTATAGACCCCCATGTTAAAATGTCCGTTTTCACAGCATAAATTCATGCTTTTACAGGTTGGTCCCATGGACTTTTATTGTATTTGTTGGTAGTTCCCGAGTGCCTGACAACTGTGAGGGGGGTGAATTCTTTTCTAACTCGTTAGTTTAGATCACATTTAGATATTAAATGTATGAATAATTAAGGGCGTGGTCAACTTGATTGACGGCTGGTGTCGAGGCAGCAGACGACGTCACTAGCTGAGTGGAGGTCCGAAATTATGTCTTGGCTGTGATCCTACACACCACATCCTTTCTGAAAATGTTTATTCAAATATCTGACGTAAAATGGGATGCTATTAACTGAAGCCTACTAACCGACACTTTAAGAAGACTTCGCTCCAGTTTTTCAGGTAAGTGACATTCCACTACTATTTCACGTAGATTAGCATTATAGCATCCATGTTAGTGAGCTATAGGCTACGTTAGCGTCAAATCATTTCAAATAAGTTTATGTTGAAAATGATGACCGAATGGCTGAAGCACACACATAAATTTAGTTAACTTGAATAAAGTTAAAACCGATTGTGCTCCCGTTGTGAGTTAGCTTAACGTTTGCCATACTAGCCAGGTGTTTGAGTCAATGATCAGACAGCTGTAACGTTAAGCACGTTAACGTTAGTTCACAAATATACTGGGGTAACAATGTGTTCTCGTCAAAAAACCTTTTGTAAATACTCTGTGTGAATGCTAAGTCCGTTGTCAATTTATATAGTCTTTGAGTTGTCACATTTAAGATAGAAAAGCGTTCGTTCAGATGATAACTTCAGCCGAAGCATTAGCTAGTGGAGGTAAAATTGTGAACCACTATGAACCATTGGCTATACGTTGAACATGGAGCTGATAACGAGCGATAACGTTAGCTAGTCACCATAACTGTTGTTAGTTATAACTGACGTCTGAAACTTTTATTGATGCCGTTTGTTTGTTAAACACAAATTTGAAACAACACTTCTTGTCTATGCAAAGTTTCCCTGTAGGTGATCCAGACAGGCTGGGTGCTGGAGAGGGCTCTGGACTCCTAACTTCACTTCTCGTCTGTGCAGTCGACTCAGAAGCATCACTTCAGTACTGATTCCGTGGTACTTTGACATTTTTCATACATTTAAATGGAGCAACCTACTGGATTCAATATGCCTAGCTGTCTATTCCAGACATGGTTAGCATACTGAACAAACATGAATGCATTTCAGACATTTAGAGTGGCCTTTTATTGTGAGCAGTCCGGGGCACATCTGTGCAATAATTATCATGACCTCTTTTGATAAAGTCACACATGGAAAGTAGCCTTTAAATCAGCAGGTTTTGGTTGGATACAGATTGGATAATTAAAGAATATGGCATCAGTGACTGGCTATTGTTTGACTGGACCTTGGCCTAACTGTTACTGTTCCACTGAAAACATTAAAATACAAGAAATGGTTGTTCTTTGAACTTTGAATACACCAAATTTGGTTTTGCTTATTGCCTGCATAAACAGGACATGTGCAAATAGTTGAATACACCTGTCCTGTCCCCCATCAAGTTCTGTGAGTTTGTTCATTATACATATTGGGAGTATTTTTTAGCTTAATTTGTGAGCACTTGTTCATAGTTTGCAGTAAGTTCAAGGATGTGACATATATACCAATATTTCTGTTTTCAGATCTGGAACATTTTGAAATCCTACCAGATGGGGCACAAGTCATTGAGCAGTGGCAACTTCTGACTTCAAAGACTTTGTTCACCAGCAGACCCCTTGATTACCTTTATTTACAGCATTTGCATCTGTCAGTCTTTAAAGTGATCTAATATGTATTGACTATGTATTAGCTTAGTACATATTAGTTTTTGTTATTTTAGTTTCACAAATTCAGTGGTTACCTGTAATGCTCAAGATATACAAGTAAAAAATCACCTTTACTTCTGCATCTGGGTCTTCAATTCAACCTACTGACAGAAGCTGACAGATTTGTATAAATGTTTTTGAGAGCACAGGCAAATTTGTTTGATAGATAGATAGATAGATACTTTATTGATCTCCAAGGGAAAATTCAAGGTCTCAGTAGCATACAGACATCACACACAACATGCACTTACAGCAGAAATGGTAAATATAAGTATAAACATATAACAACACTCCACTGTACAATAGATAGTTGAAGATAAGAAAAACTAACAAAACTAAATACTGGCATGAGTTTTAATGTAATTCACAGTTCAGAAAAGTTCCATAAACATTTCCAAGTTCAAGTTCAGTGCCATCAACAGTAAGTTTGCTTTCTGATATTTAAAGAACAGAAATGGGTTTGGCATAAGTAAAGGGTAGGTGTAACATTCATCAATAGACAAAGTGAAATGTACTGTATAGTCTCAATGGGTTCAATATCACCACACCCCAGCCAAACCATTTCACCTGGACCTCTAGTCCCAGGTTAAGAGCCCATGGACCTCCTTGCCGCCTCCTCCCCATGGTGAACTGCCAAAACAGAAAGGTAAACATTTTATTAGTCATACCTACTTACAAGATAATACAATAATGCAAACCAACACCACTTGTTGTAATCAACAAAAGTACAGTTGTTGTACAATGCTGTAGGAGGACTTGGTGGAGCTCACCACCGCAGCCAGGATGGAGTTCAAACCCTCGAAGTCAAGGAGTCTGGTCCTGAAGCGGGGCCGGGTCCAAGATCGCTTCCGGTTTAAGATCGGCGACGACACCATCCCCACGGTAACCGAAAAGCCGGTCAAGAGCTTGGGAAGATGGTATAGATCTGACCTAAACGACAGAGCAAGCGTAAGGGAGATGCTCAGCCAGGCAGAGGAGTGGCTGCAAGCCCTGGAGAGGAGTGGTCTACCAGGGAAGTACAAGGCCTGGGGTTACCAGCACGGCATCCTACCAAGGCTCTTGTGGCCACTGCTTGTATACGAGGTCCCCTTGACAACGGTGGAAGCTTTGGAAAGGAAGATCAATAGCTCAGGAGATGGCTGTCAGTCCCCAGAAGCTTTTGCTCGTTGGGGTTATACAGCTCAGGGTCTAAACTACAACTGCCCATCACGTCTGTCGTGGAGGAATTCAAGGCTGTCAAGGTCCGGTTGGTCATGATGCTGCGGGACAGTGAGGATCAGGCGGTGCGACAGGCAGACATCACCGTGAGGACTGGCCGGAAATGAGAGAAGCAGAGGAGCGGTTGCAACATGCCGACATCACGGGCACTGTGACACAGGGGAGGTTGGGCCTTGGAGTCATTACCCGAGCAAGCTGGAAGGAGGCGAAAGAGAAGGAGCGTAGGGGAATGGTGCAAGAGGAGATCCGAGCTGTGGAGGAGGAGAGCAGGCAAGCCAGGGCAGTGGCTATGAAACAGCAAGGCAGCTGGACACGGTGGGACAGCGTCCGTGGAAGATCCCTTAGCTGGAAGGACATCTGGAGCATGGAGGGGCATCGACTGAAGTTCCTGCTGAGCTCTGTGTACGATGTCCTGCCAACACCGACGAACTTGTAAAGGTGGAGGCTGTCAGAGGACCCATTTTGCGCACAGTGCAAGAGAGCAGCAAACCTTGAGCACATCCTGTCATCCTGTCAAGCAAGCCTGACCGAGGGGAGGTTCGGGTGGCGCCATGATAAAGTGCTGGTGCAACTGGCGGAGGGACTAGAGAGAGAGAGGAAGCGGAGAAGACCCCCGCTTCATCGGCTTTCTCAGGCCAGGGGAAAAGGCGGGCAAGGAGGGCAGGTGTGCAGGGATCCTTGGCACGGCACAGGACTGGGAAATGAGAGTTGACCTGGGTAGGCAACTCAGGTTCCCGGAAGAAATTGCCTCCGACCAGATATTGTGCTCTGGTCTCCTGCAACAAAGCAGGTGGCTTTGATAGAGTTAACGGTATCCTGGGAGGAGAGGAGGAGGCACATCAGAGGAGGCACATCAGTGCAAGTTGGGGAAGTACCAGCCGCTCATCGCAGAGAGCCAGCAGAGGGGCTGGAGAGCCTGGAACCTACCAGTGGAGGTGGGGTGCAGGGGATTCCCAGGACAGTCCCTCTGGAGAGCACTAGGGAGTCTTGGGGTTAGAGGTGCAACCCGCAAGAGCCTAGTGAACAGCATTTCAAAGCAGGCAGAGCGGTCATCCAGGTGGCTGTGGCTGAAGCGGAGTGAACGTTGGCAAAGACAGGCGGGCAGAGAGGAAGGGAGTAGAGTTGCACGGTAGGTCCCAGATCGGCAGAGGGAGCAGTTCCAGGACGCTGGTTCTGCTGTCAAGCCCCACTGAGGTGTCGTGGGCTTGTTGACGAAACATCAGTGAAGTGGGGTGCCCACTTGAAAACCCGATGATGTTGACAGGTCCATGCCGTGCAGCTCTGCCCTTAATGGAAGACGTCTGAGGGGAACGACTTCAATGCTAGCCACCACACAGAGGGAGCAGGACTCAACTCCTGCCAGGCGTGGTGGCTGCGGTATACTCTACCGTTTAAAGACATTAAAAACATGCGATTTGAAATGGGTCTTCAGTGACAAAGTACACTAATATTGGCATTGTTATGCCAAACACCGGACACTGTAACTGGATTTAACGTTTTCATAATAGCCTTACAAGGGGAAATAAGGCAAGCTAACCGAACATGAACGCTGGATCGTGAAATCGCCACCGATGAGAAATTTCAATGTCATCTTAGATCAAACTACCACTGACAACTTTAGAGCAATATAGCGATTTCAAAACGTGATATTAAGAGTTAATCAAAAATAATTAATGATGTACAAGTTAACTAATACCCTACGATTTTGTTATCAATTCACACCATTCACGTTGACAGAATACAGCGAGCTGGCTGATGTTATCGTAAATTAATTAACGTTACAATGATGGCTGCCACTGAGGATATGACATGGATAACGTTAATTACAAAACAATAAAGGCAAAGATACATTTTTGTCAGTATGAGTTGCTGAACCTGTAAACTGCTAAGTTACTCTACGTGAGTTGGTGAACCTGTAACGCTAAATTACTCTACGTTATTTGACCGTAACTTCAGCAAGGGAGGGATAGCTAACGTTAGTTTATTTTACCTAGCTGCTAGAATCTAGAATCTGCAAACTCAACTCTTCATTCTCAACTTTTCAACCGTTCACCCGAATATAACCTTTCAGCATACAACATTAAAAAAAGTGTCTGAACATGGCATTAAGAAACATACATGAACTTCACGTTAGCAGATCAAACTTATCAGCAATGTTACAGCAACCTCTGTGCCAGTCCATCTTGTAGGCCTAATGTTAGCTGAGGCTGCTCGGCGTTCACCGGCTTGCTCAGTCTCATAGAAAGCCCTGCCCTTTTACCCATATATGGATTGGCTAGGAGGTAGGCGGGGTTAGGATTTCCCAAGGTTTTCCAAGATGGCGCCGCCCATACCCCCCATAAACGGCTTCATAACCGTTCTTCAGAAAATCTATGGGTGACGTCACAGACGCTTTGTCCATATTTTTTACAGTCTATGTTTTGAGTCTACCATGTGTAGTTAAGTTTTTATGGCTTATACCCAAATTGTCAATGGAGAAATTGCATTGAATTCTTACTTCCGGAAACTCCTGTGGGCGGGACTGTGATGCTCTATTGGCATGAGCAGTGGCGTCATGCCCATTGAAATTAAGGCGGCACGTGCCCCCTCAGATTTTTCCTCCCTGATATTTTTTTTTTCATAACTTTGTTCCTATTATGCTGCATAATAAGCCAGAGCCTGTAACGACTCAAATGTATCTTTCTGGATGTGTAATAAATCGTAGGCTACCAAAATAGTTGAAGACCGATCAGCAGCCCTTTTCCTAATAGCCAACTCACACACGCACATTGAGCTCGTAATGTTTTGCGTGTGTTGAACTGTTACAGTTAACTTTAGGCTACTGTTTGAACAGTTGAACTGTTACAGTTACAGTTTTTGGTTACAATCAATGGTGTTGAAGTGGTAAGTAGGCTAAGCAATAAAAAATAGAAGAACTATTTGTGGTTGACCTGGACATTTTGACTTGATGCTAAAAAGTTAGAACTATGGATTTGATGTTGGCCGCGAATTCCGAAGCTATGTTAACGTTAGCCTATGTTGTGTCAGTGTAGCGTAGGCTACTCTTACAAATATTACAAATATTTGGCTTACAGACATCTGCTCTGTTTTGTCTTGTACGTGACAAAGTCTCCTGGTTCAATTGTTTCCAGTTTCATAGAAACGAGGGTGTTAATTTTGCAGTAACTACAAAATCCAACCAAGTATAGGCCAAGGCATCGCGTTGTGATGTTTCTACAGTTATTTTCACATATCTGGCAGCTAATCCATGTAGTGAAAAGGGATAGGCTACCCGTTCAAAAGGAGGCCTACAGTTGTTTTATATAAATAGGATCGCTATGACAGTGATGTAGAGGGCAAGAAAATAATAGCAGTCTCTCATGTATCAGGTCAAAATTGCTCATGATTTGTACAGTAGGTAGCAACTTACAAATGAGGTACCTATTGCTTGCCATAATGGTAATGAGAAATATATTAGGCCTAGTAAAATATTCAAATATTTAGTGTTAACCTTAGGCTACTCAGCACTGAAACCTGTCAAGCTTCTTTCAAAGTCCTTCATCACATGAATTAAGATTAAAATATTTTAATTTCTGAAGAGAAAGTCCAAAAAAAGTTAGCTTGCATGACGCCCCTGGGCATGAGTGTTTTGGGTTGTGGGCAGCATCATCTGAAGTAATTTCCCCAGAGTTCCTCATCAGGACACAATGGTATAAAACCATGTTTGGATTATCTTGCTAAATCTAGCATGACGTTGGTACAAACAGATGCATGTTGTTTAGTGAATTTGTGACCTTGTTTTTGTTTACAGTTACATTTCACATGTTCCTTTCTTACTAGCCTACTGCAGTTTTATTTTTTTGTTCAAAGGTTCAAAAGGCCTGTTTTATTGTTTTGGGGCTTGCTCAAGTTAAAAAATGGAGTTGTGCACAGGAAAGGCATTTTAAAAGTCTAAACTTTTTTGCAGATCACGTGCCATGTGACCAGGTCATACATAATGGTGCGTGTTGACAGAGTTAAAGAGATCCTTTAAAGAAGTCCTTTTTTCCACTGACTCACAGAGTCAAACACATATGTGTCTGACAAGTACTAAGAGATGGCGATCGCATGATTATTACAAAAAGGCTTCAGAGTAAAGATGATATGTCCAACTCAGATTTACACAGAATAGAATATTTCTAATAAATTACTTTATTTTCCCCCAAGACTCAAGAGACTATGCTGTGACACAACGCTCAATGCTGATGCATGAATGACGCACAAACTTTCAATCTATTCATGAAAATTTCCCCTGGGAGGAAGAAAAGCCCTGTCATGGAGGGAGCAAAGTATAGACTTGTATCGGGAAATATAGATATTAAATATATTATTTATTAAATATATAGACTCTCACATTACTGGTCATGTTGTGAACTGCATAGTCATTTTATGAAAAACTGGATTGGACTGTTGAATTCATAGTTGGTTGTCACATTGAGAGTGAGAGCATGTATACACAGCATTCTATGTGTCCAGCAGCAACATAGGGATGCTCTTCTCTTGTGTTCCCCAGCAGACTGGCCCTTTGCACTGCAAGATGATAAAGGATTACAGTGGGGTAATCTGCTTGCCAGCCATCTGCCTGTTTGGCTAAAATTAAACCTGAGAGCAGAGCCGTTGCAGTGCATCTTGATGAAGGCACATTAGCAGGTGAGCCATATAGCTGACAATAGTTGATCTAACCACTGTAATGGCTCGTTCTGAATGGCTTTAAAACAAATTATGCCACATACCACTCAATAAATCTGCTACAGGTCCCCTGATTTAGCCATTTGTGATCAGGAATGCCAATATAATTCATGTACACTCCAGACAAACAAACTTGAATAACTGAGGTAAAAGAACATCTGTTACAAAGCTGAATGATTTGTTTAATGGCAGTTTCATCTTGACACAAAATATTGCCTTATTATTACAAATGCTGTTAAATTGCACCACTTGAACAAAGAATTTTCTTAGCAGGCCAATTAAAAGTATTTGTATGAGTATTGATCCTCAAACTGAGTAACAAATAGAGGCTAATTTGCCGCATGGTTATAGGCACATCAATTCAGATACATGTTAATGCATTTTACATGAACATACATTTTTAATTTCTCATTAACTGAAACCACTCATATATTAATGGATATTTAATGCACTTTCTTTCCATACAACCATTTACCAAAATTGTAACTAATGCAATGAATGATTTTACTACATGTAAAATATGCAACTGTTTATTGCATTAGTGATTGTTGATCTATGGACTTTTATATACATGACAAAAAGATATCATGTTCATGTCATCAGATTATTTACCGCAAAAATGCTACTTGTAAAGCCTCTTCATCTCATATACAGTATATACCCACTGTCCCTCGTAAATGCTTTCTTGTAGACAAGCCCTTACAAAAACAAATTATAGTAATACTATAAGATTTCTATAGTATTTCTATACTATGATGTCCAAAAATACCTCAATAATAAGAAATTTTTATTTGCCATTTGTACACGCGCAGACAGTACAGTATACAAGACTTTTGTTGTACAGTAAATAGGAATTTTGCACTAATGTTGTCCTATAGTGGTCTTATGTGGTCTTCTGGATTACTACACGGGCCTACCGTGCCCAGCCCAGGGGCCCAAGGGGTCAGGGGGCCCTGAAGCCCAAGCCATTGCATGAAATCATTCCCTAATTATAAACACATCATGTAGGCTATGAATCTGATTGAATGAAAGTATTGGCCATCCCCAAAATGCACCAGAATACAGGAAATCACATCAAACAAATTAAACATTCAACACACACACACACACACACACACACACACACATACACATATGCGACAATTAGACAATTAGTGTCTATAATATGCCCAAAATACTATAAGATTAGTTATTTTTCGTTCGTGACTAGAGTGACTTGAGCAAGGACATATTGTAACAAAAAATGCTATGCATAGTTAATGTAAGCTTTTAGCACAGCGCTTATTACCAAATGATCCATGGAAACGTACTGTATTTTACAAAGAATTTTTCCAAATGTTTTGTGACATTACATCAGAGACTTTAGAAATGAGAACACACGGCACTTTAAGAATCCTCCTTAGAAATGTACAGGGATAGTTTGTAACGGCAAGATGGCAGTTGTCTACACATATCCCGCTCCTTCCCCCACCAAAAGCTGAACAGAAAACCCTGCCCTGTAATGTAAGTAACCAGTCACATTGTTGGAAACGGCATGATTGACATTTGCCTTCTGTTTACTTCCCTCTAACCATGGTAACAGTCAGGCCAGAGAACAAGTTAACCCAAAGAATAACATATTTTTAAGCATTTTTAACAATTTGGGGGGATATATTTATACCTTTCAATTCACATTTACACAAAGATTCACCTGATGTACTTTTTGTGTCAATATAACCTCCCTATTGACCACCACATACACACACAATGGGACTACAAAGTGCTGGACTACGGGTCACCGGCCACGTTAGTGGCATCCACACTTTTGGGGCCAGTGCAAGCAAAGGCTATCATTGGGCTATGAGGGGGTAATGATCTGGGTGATCAAGCTGTGAGAACAAAAACTTTTGCATTCCCAGGCTGATTATTCTACAGTATTGGCCTAAACCCACACACAATGTCACCTCAGTGCGTTACCCATAAGCATGTAGGCAGTTCAAACTTAGGTATGCTTTTAAGTAACAATGCCAGGCACATACAACATAAAGCTGAACAGGTTGATAAAAGGAGTTTAATGGTTATAGTTAGCAGTCAATTTCACAGGTAGCCTGCAGACAAGTTTCTAATTAAAACACCAACAGCTCATGTAAAATAGCAAATCTCAAGATCTCATTTCAGACTAAACAGATTTAAAAATTGTTTTGTTCCAATTTCTATTAGTATTCTTAACAAACAACTTAAATAGACATGCACCTGGGCTGCACCACATGCTATTCTTATGCATTTATTTATTTTTGAGCATCACCTCATTTTTAACTGCCATCCTTTTTACCCATCTCGTGCTGCCAATGTATTTATTTATCTAACGTGTTGTCTGTCATGTCCCTGTTGATGTATGTACTGGGTTATGCTTTGATGAGTCCAAGACAAATTTCCCCATGGGGACATTAAAGTATATTCTGATCAAGATGTTATAGATGATGAAGTAGATGCCTATGAAGCTTATGATGTAGGCTAACGTGTTGTCTGTCATTTCCCTGTTGATGTATGCTTTGATGAGTCCAAGACAAATTTCCCCATGGGGACATTACAGTTTTTCTCGATCGTTTTGATACCTGTGTCAACTCTGAAATCACACTCTCAAAACAGTTAACACCCGTGTCTGAACAAAAGCACTCTGGACAAAATGACACATTTTGCTTGCAAAAGGCTGTTATTCTCTCAAAACACTTAAAACATGCAGCAAAAGCAAATCTTGCCTTCAAACACTACAACTTGTTGCCAATTCAAAAACACTCTTTAATCAATCATTACACACTGGGCAACAAAATGCAAAATCTAGTTCTCAAAATTAGCATTTTTGCTATGTCTGTTTCATTACTTTCTCATTTTTCTAGTATCAGAAAAAAACTCTGAAAAGACAAAATGTACTGAATAAAAAAACAAATTATTCATTCCTCCCAAGATGTAACTGTCATTGACATGTAAGACATACAGCAAACACCTAGCAAGATACTGTACATTTCATTGAACTACAACTTTCATCGAAATAGACATACAGTGAAGACCTTTTGTACTGTTTTCTCCACCAAATAGGCAATACAGTACTTTGTCTAAATGTGCATTAGATCCATACTTGCAAATAGCAACACAGAACAGACATCTCTTATGTAGAATGAATGATTGCTGATTGAAGAATTGTGCAAAGGAGTTTCACACAGGTGTATCAGAAATTCAGACTTATGCAAGGAATCTATACCACCTGTGAAAAGATGTTTTCCTTTTGTTTAGCATGGGAAAACCAATAGAGTTTGGGGCTTTTGAATGACACCTGTGTTAACTGTTTTGCAAAAGGGTGTGAGAAATGTGTGAACCCAATGAAAATGTGTGAACACATTCGCAAGAGATGACTTCTGCTGTGCAAAGAAAGTAGTCATGAAGACCAAGTGGGTTCTAGTTTACTTAAGCAGGTAAAAGCAATCGAGAAAAACTGTAAAGTATATTCTGATCAAGATGTTATAGATGATTAGCCTGGTGAGCCAGACCCACATTAAAATGTAGGGTCTGGGCACTCACCGTTCGTAGTGCTCAGTCCGAGGGGCGGGATAATCAGTTGTCTTTCAAATTCCCTCTGCACGCAATAGGATGCAATAGGATATTTGTTTTCAAGTAGCAGGGAATTCAAGCCAAACCGTTGCAACTCTGCCATCAATCATTATGTTAAGCCCACCAAACGACTCTATACACGATTTCAAAGGCCTCTGGAGCTCACAAGCCAACGGAGAGTTGCTAGACTAGCCCTGGCAGCAAATGTAATTTGCGCGTCTAGATTTCTAGGCTAATAGATGATGAAGTAGATGAAGTTTACAGGTTTATAGCACCATGACTAGGCTAATCATTACTCACAATACACAAGCTTTATCAATTATGGTGCAATTTGATGTTAATTAAAACTCCATCCTTACATGAGTCAGCATATATGCCAGCATCAGTCATCAACAATTCATTGATGAGGAGAAAATAGAAATGGCAGGTACTGTAGTGGCAGTAGAAGTGCAGTGGGGAAAGACATGTAACTTGTCTGGACTAATACTTCAACTTTACATGCTATATGGCACAATTAGCTATAGGAAATATTTACAGGTTCCTTTTCCATCAAACTTCAGCTAATCAAGCCACATTCAAATTTTAGGAAACGTTACTAATAGGGAGAGCAGTCCTCTTGCATACACATAAGAAAATATAGACATTTTAAATTAGCTTCTATTCATCAGTTTCCTTCAGAAGAAAGAACGCATTATTCCACATAATCTGGCTTCATGGCTCTCAGTGACCTCTCCAGTCATGTGAGATCAAGCTTCACACAGGAAACAATTGATAGCATCATATTTGTTTAGTTTCCTAATTGGTTTAGGCAGACAAACCATATTGTAAGTTCAGTTTAGCTTTACCATGTGTAAGTCTTCAATATTACACAGTGAAACAAAACCAACAAAATTACATGGGTTAATGTCACATCATGGGGACACTGTATTGGAAAGGTGGTTGGACAGGGGCTGGTAACACTAAATTGATGTGATTGAATAATATGTAATATATCAGAGCACCAATAGACTAGAATAGAATACTAGAGAGGCATGTTTTGATGTATGGTGATTGACATACATTCAATCTTCTTTGCTAGCTCATTATATGAAATATCACAGTACAGGCCTACAGTATGAACACTTTTTTTTCAATCGCTAACAAGCACTTACCCATACTTCAGATACTTTTTCTAAACTCTTAACACAGACTCGCACCTACAAAACACAATGGGCCAAATGGATAATTTTCTTCTCAAAAACACATTTAAATTGTTAAATATATTATTAATACATCTTTCTCTGCACACACTAACTTTACCAAAACACTGGAAATGGGTCATTCTACAAAAAGGTGGAAATGCTAGTCCCTTACTTTTGCAGACCCTTAAATCATTTCATTTGACCCAATGATCACATAATTATATATATTCAATAAATATACTGTCCTTGGGGTGATGAGAAATAGTTAATTTATTTAATCTTCTCTTTTTATTATTTCTAAAAAAAATAATGATCATACAGGGAAGTTGAGCTGTGTACTTTTCATTTAAAAATATTATTTTCTTAAATCAAATTTCACATACATTTAACTTTAACACAGCATGAAATCAATAGAACACTGAAATGGTAAAAAATAAATTATAAATGTGAATCATATTAAATAATTTTTTGTCCCACAAAATTCCGTCATTGGTGTTACTCTACACAAAACACTTTTATTTTGACATAATGCACAGGTTCTTTGACGTTTCTCTTGGGTCAAGAGGTCAGTTGAAGAAGTGCAGTGGACAAAGGCATAATGTTTGTGAGATGCCTTACTTTATTTGTTTACAGTTTTTTTCAGTCGCTTTGGTGCTTTTCTCAGATCAGAATGAAAATTCTCATAACTATTAGTTCAACCTCCACAACGTTTAGTCATTTGTGCACATCATAGTAGCAATTTCTCCTTCCTCTGAACAAATTGCAAATGCTTTTGGACATGTATCAGTTTGTCATGTCAGTCAAAATGAACTGACTTATGGATGCTGAATAGTCGTTCCCAATAAAACTCATAGTCTTCATTTCATTGCTTGAGTCATTACATACAAAACTGGTGAACTAGTTATCAAATTATGTTACAATGCCATAGAATTGCAAAGAGCATAAACAGTAAAAATGTGAAACGTACATATTCAGTGTCTTGTACTCACTCTCCTAACTACAGCAATTTCTAACTTTACTGTAGTTTTCAAATGGCTGTACAAGTACTGTATAGTGCTGTCTTGAGCATGTTTAGGTAGTGTCACCAAGTTCTGACCTTTTGCATGGAAAAACACTGAGAGAATAAACTGCCATAATGAAAACATGACAAAGCCATTTACTATCTTGTTCATAAACGATGGTGTGAAGACTTCTCATTTTGATGACACTGGCAGTTTCATTGACATAAATACTTGCTTTTGAGGAATGGACTATCCATTTTGAGCAACTGACGTGCTTTTGCAGGTTATCCACTAGATTTTGCAGTTTGCACTAATTGTTTTGAGAAATGCACTAACTGCTGTGCAAATGTTAATAGTGATATGAGAAAAGCACCAAAGCGACTGAGAAAAACTGTAAAATATCATGATTTGTTTTAGAATTTTAAGTGTGGCTTTTAAAGATGTCATTGGTGTTACTCATGTTATAGCTGTGTGGGTGTGAAAAAATATATATTAAAAAAGTATGTTTAATAATTAAGTGATTTTTATATTTCTGATGACAGGAGGTCTGTCACATGGCAGCCATTTTTGTAAAAAAATCATTTTTTTCTCGAAATTGTCATTGGTGTTACCGTCATTGGTGTTACTTTCTGATCGGTAGCCTAATTAGAAAATAACACAAAAAATGATATAAATGAATTAAGCTCTACTTTTTGTGGATTCATCAATTTCACACGCTTACCCATACTTCAGATAATTTTTCTAAACTTATAACACAGACTCACACCTACAAAACACAATTGGCCAATTGGATAATTTTCTTCTCAAAAACACATTTTGTTAAATATATACTAACTCTTCATTTCAAAACAGAACACATCTTTCTCTGCACACACTAACTTTACCAAAACACTGGAAATCTGACTCAAAATGAAATTATTATGTCAAAGAATAACACTTGTTTTCACTTCACAAGGTACATGCAGTCAATCAAAGTACACCAGGTTTCAAAATACTGGCTATTGTTGACATTACAAAAACTGCATAGACTTTTATGTCTTACAGGTATTTGCATGCAAAACATGCTATCCACCGTTTTTACACTAAATTTCTTGGTTGGGAACTGTATGTCCACATGCAATGTTCACATTCAAAAGCATTCCAGTAAAAAGCAAATCAGTTTTTTTTCCCTTTACTGTTTACTACAGGAGGTACAGTAGAAATACTGTTTACAGTATGATAGAACAGAAAAGGTTTTACAGTATTGCTTACAGTGAACAAATTATCCATGAAACACACAAGAGCATTCTGAACAAAAAAACAACAGCAAAAAAGCCAGATAAAAAGGGGGGGGAACTAAAAAAAAGCACAACATTACTGTATCTAATCTCTGCGATCTTCAGGGTTAGGCCACATGTTTTCATAAACATCGCATTGATTACATGGTCAATGATAGTGGCATGAATTTCATTTCTGACAACTGTTCTTGCAGCCTTTGGAATGCCACCACCACACATTCTTACACCTCTACCTTGCCCTCTCTTTGGGCCTGCTCTTCTCCCTGACCCTGCTCCTCTTACTGCTCCTGCACCTCTCACTGCTCCTCTCACTGCTCCTGCACCTCACTGCACCTCTCACTGGGCCTGCTCTTCTCCCTGACCCTGCTCCACTCACTGCTCCTGCACCTCACTGCTCCTCTCACTGCTCCTGCATCTCTCACTGCTCCTGCACCTCACTGCACCTCTCACTGGGCCTGCTCTTCTCCCTGGGTCCCTTGCTCTTCCTCTTCTTCATCCAGACATTACAGTGTTTGTCTTTTTCTTTTTCTGTTTCTACCTCAAAGTCCTCCTTTTACTGTATAAGTGTCAATGTAATAGAAAAAATAACCCCTGCCACTGAGTCTAAGCCAGACTGGAATCAGCTGTGGTTGGCCCAATTTACCCAACATAATATATATATCAGTTGTGTGTCAATTATTCAATTGTTTGTTTATTATCAGCTAAGATATATTGTTTTTGAACTGATATCATTGCAGAAGCAGAGGTTTTTATACTGTATCTAAGGTTTGGAATATTGTCTTTGCTATCAAAGTCAAAGTCAAAGTCAAAGTCAGCTTTATTGTCAATTTCTTCACATGTTCCAGACATACAAAGAGATCGAAATTACGTTTCTCACTATCCCACGGTGAAGACAAGACATTTTACCAATTTAAGTCCACAGGCAAACATAACATTCAAGTAAACAAAAAAGTAAGTAAATAAGTAAATAAGAGGGCACATATAATAATGAAAAAATAAGAGCAGCACTATTGTGGGATGTTGTGTGTTAACATTCGTAAATACTGCAAAAACAATCCATAATTTTGTTGGGAGGTATAGCTTGTTTGTTAAGAAAATGTAAGCATTGTGGAAATGTGTTCACTGACTGCATATCGTGTAAAAACGACATGAAATGTGTGAATGGTATGGCCACAAAAGACTGATGCTGTGCTAATTGTATTTAGAGTTTTGAAAATGTGACAACTGGTTGGACAAACGCTTGTTAGCGACTGAAAAAAACTGTAATGTCAGTATGCAGTGCACATAACAAAGACACAATGTTAAGTTAAGTTTTTTTTTTTTAATTTAACCTTGTTAACATGTCCATAATGGTATTATTTTGATATAATACACAGTATATCAGGAGCAAAATAAATATTCAAGACCATGGCTGAGTTTTTCCACCTTGAAACTTATCCAACAGTCTCAAAAAGCCTGGATATGTCACAAACCTAAAGAACCAATTCCGACAACTTGTAGCCAATGTCTAAGTGTCTGAGAGTGTATCATCAGAGGTGAGGCTGACAAGTTCTGTGAATACTATGAGGCCAAGGTGTAGAGATATATCCAAGCCATTGACAGGATTTTATTTTATGAAATACAACTCCTAAATATGTAATTTTGAGGTACAGAGATGCAATTTTAAGGGCCTATTTAAAGCAATACTAGGGATAA
The DNA here is from genome assembly GCF_018492685.1 of Alosa sapidissima. Classification (NCBI taxonomy): domain Eukaryota; kingdom Metazoa; phylum Chordata; class Actinopteri; order Clupeiformes; family Clupeidae; genus Alosa; species Alosa sapidissima. The sequence continues at coordinate 32,370,578 of NC_055972.1, read as the reverse complement.
TGTTTACTGATGCAATTTAGAAATATGGATATGTTTTTAGACAGGATGAGATCCAGGTAGGGAAAAGGACTAAAAGGTAAAAAAAACCTGTACTTCTTACTAATGCAATGCACATGTGTTAGATAAAGATTTAAGCAAGATGAAATCCAGGTAGAGAAAAGATCTAAAAGATAAGAAAAGAGTATACTGACAACATGAGGTTGGACAAAACATTTGTAGCTGCAACTACTGCTCCTGTGTTTTTGTGATTGCATTAAAGGCAATGTTTACTTGCACAACCATCACGCCACTGTTAGTATTTAATACCATTTAACTCCTACAAAGGCAAAAGTAGACCTTCTTGCATTGTTGGTAACCTCTCATTTGTGCTTTTGCTCCACCAAAATGGAAACAAAGATTTGTTTTTCTTCAGGTAGCGACAACTGTGCTCTAAAAATGTGCAAAGGGCTAAGGCGTGTCATTGGATTAGTCGCTTAGCATATGCCTTAGCTTCCCTCTGTCCAGCATAACCACCTTCAGAGGGAAACGTGTTTAGAACTAGTTCTGGCCTCATCTAGCTTAGAATCCATGGCTTGTTTCACAAGAATGAAGAATTTGAAAAACTTTGTTACATACCTTCTTGTTGTATTTGCACAGTTCACCTTTGGTAAGTAACATTTATTGTTTGCTGTTCTTTTATTATTTAGGTAATGAGGATTATTGATTCTTAATTTGTCGTACTTCTATGTATTTTAACTGTTGCTTGTTCAGACCTTCTTTACATGCTACTTTCTCTTATTCACTTTGTTCTGTTCATTTGTGTACGAAATACATGCTGCAACAGCAAGTGAGTACATTTTGTCTTAATTTTATTGTTTAGTGTCAAATCTGTTTTAAGTGTTATTCATTATAAACAAAGTCATGTTAGATCTTAAAACATGTAGTGCTGCCTAGTAAAAGTGATATTTGATGTGACATACAGTCAAGGTACATGGTCAGTCTTAAATCAGAGGTTATTTTAGCATGCATGACGTAATACACCTGTAATCCTTGTCAGGTGGATAAAACAGAGAGGTCATAAGTAGTGCTAGGTTTCAGTATGGGGGTGTCATGCTTTTGTCTTGAAACTACTGAATGTAACAAATATTTTGTGTGAAAACCTACATGTTTTGTCTATTGTTGTTATTTCTTTGATTCCCAGCACAAACAGATTATGCTCCATATTTCTTTGATAATGGGCCCAACAGTAACAGTGGTAATCTGGCACTGTTCAGCCTCTTAGAAGATACACCAGTTGGTAAGATTTCTCCAAACATTATTTAAAACCTGAGATAAATAGACCTGAAAAATAACCAAAATGAACATTTGATTTGCGAAAAACAGATGGGATCACGCTAAGGAACTCATTAAAAGGTGTAATCTAGCTGACGTCAGTGCAGATGTCCACACATCTATGCCTTGATCATGATTTGTAAAACAATGGCTATTATATTGTGTTCTACAAGAGAATATTCAAATGCCTTAACTGTGTTTAGGAATGTCAAGTGTACATTAAAACATCTCAAAATATAGCACACATCACACTATTTTCTGCACTTTTCTCATTTCAGGAACACAAATATATATTTTAAATGGAACAGACCCAGAAGGCCAATCAGTTACATATGGACTGACCTTTGAACCAGGATCCAAGGAATATTTTAAAGTTGATTCCAAATCTGGAACAGTTACCCTTATTGAGGAGATTGACAGAGAGGTTAGCCATTAAATAATTCATATTCATATTGGTGGCATTTAATATTATATTTCTATCAATGTCATTGTGCATTAAATCAGTTTTTGCTAAAATATATATATACGTATTTTATCAACAGGTGCAAGATGAGATTGAAGTATTTGTTAGTATAACAGATGGCCGTAATAAAGTAAGTAATAGCGCTAGAATTAGAAATGTCCTTTTGTGGCACATTGTTTATGTTTAGGAAATGTATTGTGGCACAGTGTTTATGTTTAGGAAATGTATTGTGGCAATGTATATTTTGCCTTTTTTCCTCTTTCTTGAGGTAACTGAGAAGGTACAGGTGTTTGTGATGGATGTTAATGATGAGAAACCACAGTTTCAGAACATGCCTGCAATTGTAGATGTCTTAGAGGTGAGTCATATTTGTATCTGGCAAATACAGAGTTCTGCTCATACGTTTATGAACCCATGCTAAAGTTGACTAAAAAGAGGAATAAAAAAATAATCTTTTGGAAATTGATCTTAATACCTTAATTAAACCATTGGCATGGTTTTATTTCAGTTAGCCTAATAGCTGGTTTGATTTGCATTGAGAGATGATCTTATGGAAAGTATCCCATGCCAGTCTCTAGGTATGGTGAAGGATGCTGTATGTGATGACGTTGGGTTATTTTAATTCCAAAGGCCAAGGGAAATTGATCAGGATGCAGAGTAAGTGAGGATAGGAGCAGGCTTCACTCAATGTGTCTACTTTTAAACTTTAAGAGTGCTGGCCTGGATAGTTACATAAAGTAAAGTAGGAGAGAGGCCACACTATGCATATATACACTTTTATTTGCACATACACGTTTCGGCGTGTGCCTTGTGTAAAAGTGTACATATGCATAGTGCGGCCTCTCTCCTACTTTACTTCAGGATGCAGAGTACCCTGTATCCATGAAATAACTGGCCTTTAAAAATAAAAATCTGCCTGCCTCTATGGGAATTTAACATAGGGGTGTGTATACTTATGCCACCTGTATTTTAAGGAAGAACATTTATTTATTTGCAATACATTATTCATTCACAAAGAAAATGGGTGTCCTTAAAGGTTGGATTTTCCTCATTTTAATAAGGCATTAAGATCAATTTCCAAAAGATGATTTTTAATTCCTCTTTTTAGTCAACTTTAGTATGGGTTCATAAACTTATGAGCGCAACTGTACATGTTTATAGTCTTAACTGCTGGTAGTGTGTGTAAAATTCAGAATATACAATGCATAATGTTGTATTATATGTAGATTATATACACATAGTAAAACACATGGCAATTGTAGGGCGGTGGTAGTGTAGTGGTTAAGGAGCTGGGCTAGCGTGCAGTAGCCTGAAAGTTGTCGGTTCAATTCCCAGCTTCCACCGTTGTGCCCTTGAGCAAGGCACTTAACCCCAAGTTGCTCCAGGGACAATGTGATCCCTTGTAATATAGCTGACATATGTAAGTCACTTTGGTCAAGAAGTGTCTGCTAAATGTAATGTAATTTACAAATGTTATATGCACTGATCTTTTTTAATCTTATTAAAATAAGAAGTATTTTTATATAAGTAACACATAATTGCTACTAAACACTTTTACTGTCAGAGTACCGCATCTGGCAGCAGTATCTTCAAAGTGGAGGCTGTAGATAAGGACACTGGTTCAGGTGGTTCCCTCGACTACTTTCTCCAGGTAATGCTCCCTAGCACTACAACTGCAGACTTCCAGTCACCCATATCTTCATAGGAATCCTGCCAAAGTAGTGATATGAATATTTTTCCTTCTTTTAATGACTGTCCCTGACAGAAAATCTGTATAAAGATGGGGGATTGAGAGGTCAGGCTGGTCATAACAAAAGTAATAATACTGTATAAGCACATTTGATGTGGGATGAAAAGTGCCGTCCTCTATACAGCCAAGGATTAAATTACAATTACATTTCTGTAAGGTACTGACGGATTAGAGAACAGCTTTGCACCATTTGGCAATGGTGGGGTATGTTATATTGCAGTTTATGCATGTTGGCTATTATAGACTCGAAACAGCTGGGAATGAGTGACACTGTAGTACACAACATCTGGGCCAAAGAGATTTTACCTGCCCATTTAGAGTGTGGCCACTCCTGACCGACACAGATGCTACAGACATGGGTCCTAGTCATGGTCCTCTAATGCGGCTAGGTGAGCCAGATGGGCACTTGGCTGCTTTTACCGTCCATGTGAAAAAAATGATTATATAAAGCATTTCAAACCTGTCTGTGCTGTTCTCACTTAGAGCCTGGACAAAAATGAAAAATTTGGAATAGACCGGCACAGTGGAGTGCTTCGCATTAAGCAGGGAGAGACTCTGGACTTTGAGAAGTCCACAACACATTTCGTCACTGTGGTAGCAAAGGTGAGATGGGCGATGTAGCGCTGGTGTTTGTAATAGCATCCCCATTTAGCCACATGCACATTTGGATCAGTGACACATTTTAAGAGTAATTAAAGACACATTGAAGATGTGGTGTCATTCAAGACAATACATATCCCCCACTCTTTCTGCATGAATCCATGTATTTGTCTATCGGTTGACATATCTATATGTTTGTCTGTCTTTCCTATTCATGTATTTGTGGTATCAGGATGGAGGTGGACATTATAAAGGAAAGCACCAAGTCCTTTCGGCATCTGCTACTTTGACAATCAATGTTGTGGACACTCAGGATACACCTCCTATCTTTATCGGCATCCCATATTTTGGATATGTTTATGAAGTTTCATCACCAGTGAGTTTCACATTAGTTCCACCATTGTTAACTATGTTATTGTACATTGACTTTGACAGTCTGCTGTGCTTGTCAATACTCATGTGTGGTTTGAAATATTATATATATGAAGACTTAAGTTCCAAAATGCTACATCTCCATTTTTAAAAACATTAATAAGTCATGTTATATAATTGTCTCAAGTAATATCAAGAATTTTGTAGTTGTGTTGTTTTGATTGAATGAAGATAAATCAATTAGCAATAACCCTATTACATTTCTACTTAAATTACCTGGAAAACAACATACCTTACCTGGAACCAAACCCTTCATATATATATACATGCTATATAATCAAATGCTCAAATGCCAATTATTTTGAAAAACTGTTTGTTTTGGTTTCAGGGCTCAGAAATCTTCACAGTTTTTGCTAAAGATGGAGATGTAGGGAACCCAAATCCTATCCATTATTCCATTCATTCCGGTAAGCAGCCACCAAACTGCAACTTACAGACATAATTACTTTATAAACTACAAACTACACTTTATTGTATAAACAGAACATATAATAAGAGAAAAATTATGTCAGGATTAACTAATGTTGGCACTGACATGTAAACTTCTAGATTTTTAAGTTACTCATAATAGATGCACAAATTGTATATCAAATCATGCCTTTGGACACACCCAGGTGCAGATGGGGTGTTTGTCATCAATAAGACCAGTGGCTGCATCACCCTGCGTGCCTACCCTGCCCATCTAAGGAAGGAAATGTTTCATATTAAAGTAAAGGTGAGCCTTCTTGCCACTGCACACCTGCACCAAAGCTCCTCCACCAGTGCTTGCTGTGTGCTATATTCATCTGCCACCATGTTGTTGTTGTTTGGCACTCCTTACCTCCTGCACCCCTCTTGTGACCAGGCTAACTATAATCCAATAGAAAAAAGGCATAAGCCAATTAGCTATCAAAGGTGAATTTAAACATGCTGTAGGCTACGTCAGTCCCCTTGGCATGTCAGGTCTGTAGGTTTAATGAGGAATGCCAGATGATACACATTTCGGGATGGTTAATGGATGAGGTTTGAAAGGTGGATAGAAATATTTAGCCAATATGCAAGTGCTCTGGCCTGTGGGTCATTCATTTGGCTATGCTGTGTGCCACACATCCTAAAACTGTGAAGCTTAATCATGTTTGTAATCAAATGACTTTTCTCTGTTGCCCTCATGGCACCCTTATTTGCCCAGGCTTCAGAGGTGGGACCAGATGGAAGCCTAATGGACTATGCCATCACTACAGTAACCATACGAGTAGTGGACCTGAACAACCACCCTCCCACCTTTTACGGAGAAAATGGACCTCAGAACATGTTTGAGCTTACAATGTACGAGCACCCCCCAGAAGGAGAAATCTTGAGGGGACTGAAGATCTCTGTCAATGACTCTGATCAGGTGGAGTACATTGTTTGTGTTTGAGTTGTCAGAGGGTGTGTTCAAAAATAAAATACAATTCATCATCATTTTAGTTGTTTAAATCAGCTCTTTTTAAATCACCCCCCTTAGAATTATATGCATAATGGGAGCATTAACATTGTTCATTTCACTTAACATTGACTGAAAGTCTGTTTTATGTTATAATACTATCATGCATACAGTGTAATGAGGTTTATCCTTCAGCTTAGTCTGTTCATGATGTTTACACTCCATGAGGATGGACTCTCCATTCATGATGAAAGTGCTCTTTTGGATGTTACATAAAAAGGCTGAATAAACCCAAACAAGCAGGTGTTCCATTTCCCAGATTTTGTCATATTATGTAAGGCGTTTTTATCAGTAAGCACCTGCTTTTGTAAAATGTCCAAAATAATCTGACAAATACATCCCAAAATAGATCAAGTTTGGAGACATAGTGTGTTATTGTCAGCATTTCTAGAGATACTACGCAAATGGAGGAATGTCCAATTGATTAAAAATGAAATTAGGAATCGTTAAGCTCTTTGCACACCCAGTGTGAATCCCAGCAATGCTAATCTATTCTTTCCTTCCTCTGAGTCATCATGTTATTTCCCTTGCTTGTTTGTCACTCTCTAAGGACAGTGGCCTCGTGTAATGTGCCACTTGCTGTTTTAAAATCACTGAAAAGTGAAAACAAAACAAATGTAGCTTGTGGGCTACCATACTTCTGCATCAGACATAAACATTTGAGTGCAGACTTTGTCACAATCAGGCAAATCAAATGTTAATCTTAATCCATGTTTTGCAGGGTGCTAATGCAAAGTTTAACCTGCGGCTAGTTGGGCCTGGAAGGATGTTACGAGTTGTCCCTCAGACTGTGCTCAATGAGGCTCAGGTCACCATCTTAGTGGAAGATTCTACAGCCATAGACTACGAGAGATCACAATTTCTTACATTCAAGGTAACCACATCAGTATGCACTTCAGACAAAACAATGTTTTCTGGAGCCTATTTCTTTCAAATATCCAGCAACAGTATCATGGTGGAAAGAAAAACATTGAAATGAATCAGAAATGCTGTTGTGTTTTAGTTGCTTGCAGTGGAGATTGACACACCGGAGCGATTCAGCGCAACGGCAGACGTAGTGATTCACCTACTGGACACCAACGACAATGCCCCTAAATTCTCTTCAGAGTACTATATTGCTCGAATCCCTGAAAACTCCCCAGGAGGATCCAATGTTGTCACCGTTACAGTAAGTGGCTGCCTGATTTTCAGAAGATTTAGAACCAGAGGTAAACCCAGAAATCAAACCAAAGTGTATATTTGACAAGAATATGTTTTGTTGAAGTCCCCTGTTCTCTGCATAGAAAACAGTTACCATTAAGTGATCAGTCACTAAGTTACCTACAGTATTGCTGTTGAGAAGATGAGCATTTGAGTGATATGTCTTTAGCATTTGTCATAACATGCTCCTTCTAATCTATAGTTTACTCAGAAATCACATCCAAAATACTGATCAGAACATGAGGAAAATAATGTGCTGGTTGTGTGCTGTCTAGTTTATTACCTGCCCAAGACAGACCAAACAAAACAAATCATAAAATTGACAGGGACAAACTGGCTGAGTGTTATGAAATGCAAGATAAATCCCCAAATTATGAAGAGGCATGTGTGTTTGGGCAGCAGCTCTTTTCCCGTAATGTCCAGGCTGAAATTTAGATGGAAAAAATGGAAAATGACCCAAGCCATGCAAACATCCTGCTTCATCCCTTCCCTGAACTTAGACTGCCTATGCAGATCCCTGGTTGTTGACAATCATCTGTAGGGGTACTCTTAAGCCAAGGCCTTTAGAGAAAGCAGTGCTGTTTCAAGACAGTGTTCTTTATTGTTGTACTCACATCTAGGCCTTATTATTTGTAATGTCAGTCTAATAATGTATTTTTAAAGGCACACTATGCAGTTTTTTTTAGCTTAATATGCTAGTTTTTTAGCTTAATGTACCTTCATTTACCAGCTTCAGAGTCATTGGAATGGTTATATGACTTTTTTCGGGTTGAATGGTGGCCGTCTCGCTTCCCCCTAGCGCCTGTGAGCGGAAAAAACCCCCTTGCAACTGTGGGCCGGCGGGCCGATGGCCTCAGTGTCAGGAAGTATAACGAGTGTAACGAATTGTTTTACTGCATTCAAATACACATACACGCCAGGCACCGGCTAGAAAAAGGTAGCGATGGAGTTTCTCAGACTTGACATGACAGAGCAAGCTAAAAATAAGCAAAAACCGAAAAAAAAAAACAGTAAGGAAATTGCCAATACTGCATAGTTTACCTTTAAGTGTATGGCTGCTTCATAGAAGTGTTTTGATACTGTATTGTGGACTAAAAGGCATGTTTTCTTCTGATCGTTCGTTTATCTATGCAGGCTACAGATCCAGATTCAGGACTGTGGGGTGAAGTCAAGTATTCCATATATGGTGCTGGATCAGACTTGTAAGTAAATTCTGAATAGTTCTGGCACTACAGTCACACCACTTACACCACTTCATCTGCCTCTCTCTCTCTCTCTCTCTCTCTCTCTCTCACACACACACACACACACACACACACACACACACACACACACACACACACACACACACACACACACACACACACACACACACACACACTCGCGCACACACATTTTCATTTTATTACTGTTTCCTTTCATATTTTCCCTTGATACACAAGCTTTACATGAGATCCTACCAGAAAGCTTGGCCTTTGTGGACTCAAACTGTATTTATATTCTATTGAGTTTTTATTACAGCTCAACCTGCAGATACAAATAACTGAAATGTTTTCATCATTAGTCACCTCCATCTCAAATATGGATTTTCACTGATGTAGAGACACTTAACCTAAAAGCAGATTCAACCTAATGCTCAACTATGAAATGAAACATAAACTTGACAGGGGGATCCTTTAACATCTATGAGCGATATTCATTGTGACAATTATCAGACCAGATATTTTAAAATCTAGCATACATGATGATTACTGGCAGAGATTCCTTTGAGTAGACTCTGAAGTCCAGCAGGCAAAACAAATCTGTGTGAGCAACTCACAGGCGTCGTGCTTGTGATAATTAACGACCTTACGGGAGGCAAGGGTAAACACATGCAATTGTTTCTCCACAAAATGCTAAGACAAGACAGGCAGCGTCCTGTGTCTCCATCTACTTTAATGCCCTAATGGGATTGGGGAAGAAAATAGAATGTTCCAGTGAGCCAGTGACACCTGTTACCTTGCAATGTGACAGTTGCCTTACAGTAAGGCGATTCTACACAGTTCTGAGACTAGTCCCATAAATCATATATAAACCTAGAAAACGAACAAACAACATATGTGCAAGATGACAACCATGACTAGAAATGAAATACAGTTATTTGTCATTAATTTGTCTCATTAAAAAAACACCATCTCTTGTTCTCACTTTTATCTCTTTACTTTTCAAGGTTCCTAATTCAGTCACAGTCAGGAATCATTTATACTCAACCTTGGGCTAGCCTGGATGCTGAAATCAAGTCCAAGTACAACTTCTATGTAAAAGCTGAGGACACAGAAGGAAAGTACAGTTTGGCTGAGGTCTTTGTAACAATTCTTGACCTCAATGACCACTCACCTGAATTCAACAACAACTTTTTGGAGACAACTATGATCATTGGAGCACCAGTCAAAATAGAGGTCAGTTGACAGTCACCATGCAATCCCAAACCTTTCACAATACAAGATGTACAGTATATTTACATTTGAGTGTGTGTCTGTCTGTGTGTGTGTGTGTGTGTGTGTGTGTGTGTGTGTGTGTGTGTGTGTGTGTGTGTGTGTGTGTGTGTGTGTGTGTGTGTGTTCATGCATATATATATCTGTTTTGTTCAGGCGATTGATGAAGATGCAGAAGAGCCCAATAACGTCATTGAGTACTCCATCATGAAAACTGAGCCAGACAACATCTTTGACATTAATTCTGACACAGGCGAGATCATGCTGAAGTCTTACATCAAGTCCATGGACATTGTTCAAAACATAACCAACCAGAAAGAATGCACATGGTCTGTGGTGGTCCAGGCAAGAGACAGAGGATCGCCCTCCTTCAGCACCACCACTGTGGTGAAGATTGACATCACAGAGGCAGTAAGACAACATCACCTTTCAATTAATTAGTATATTGGGCAATTTTATTTTTTGAAAACAGTATTCATTCAAGGGAGGAAATATTCATGGAACTAAGTATTGATGACGGTATATTACTAAATTAGATATCATTAAACATTCTACATTGTCAAGCTTTTTTCAACAGAATAGTCTCTTTTGAATAGGATATGCGTATCTATTGAAGCAATGTTTTTATCAGAAGTTTTCATATAATACTCTCCAAATGGTTCCTTCATTTTCCAATGCTTTTAGTCCATATAGACTTTTCCGATGATGTCTTAGGTTATCTAATGAGTGTGGTTACATTTATATTTAAGTTGTATCATTGTTGTATCATTTTCAGATCAAATCCAGAGTAATAACATACTTCCTGAGCCTCAAGAGACGGCCATGGACTGTTTTCAACATATGCTTGAGCACTGTTTCCTTGGCCATTGCTTTCACAGTGTTCATTTCCACCATTACTTACTGCAAATCTGTAAAAAAAATGCGGGTCCAACCCCAGGGCAAGATCAGAAGGATTGTTCGGAGGCCCTGACCATGACACACCCTCACAACCTTTTGTTTTTCAACTCGTATCACTATACAGAACTCACTCTCATCAATGTTGTGATACAACAACATTATGTCTGTAAAAGAGTACAGGAGCACAATCAGAACAAATGCATGTGAAACTAGAAGAGCACTCAATTGGCGCAGACCTCCGCCAAGTCCAAATGTCCTGTCTGGTCATATTAAAGAAAGTTAGAAGTCCTGGATCCACCTCTTGATCCACTGTAAAATTGTGTTATTCTTTGGCCCATGCTCCCTACCACCACAAAGTTTATGAAATTCAAGGTAGTTGTTGACAGACAGACAGACAGACAGATAGACAAATTAATATAGCCTCTTAGGTGGAAGTGAATTGATAAGTTCACATTGAAATATGTGGCTATTTTAAAATCATTTGTCCATAGGCAGGTGTAGTTTGATTTTGTACACATAGTGTTTGTGTGGATTGTTATGGTCATGATAGTGGGCCTCGCACTCAACCCTTCTGATCTTGTCTTATCATGGAATCAGGCTCTGTAATATTTCATATCACATCGTAATGACGAATTCAGTCACTGTGCTGCCTTGGAACCTCTGGTCATTAATAGTTGATCTCTTTCTTGCAATTCCTCTGTGTCTTACACAAATAAGCCGCTCCAGTCCCATGGACTTGATTTCTCTTTGTGCTCTTTTACAGACTCAACTCAATGGACCATTCGCGTCCTTTTTAATGCAAAGTAGAGACAATCCCATCAAAATCCTTGGTTTGATTGCCTGTGTCATTTGTAGTATGCTCGTAGCCACAGTCCTGGTCTCTACTGTTACGTTTGTGCGCAACAAAAAGTCCAACAAGATCTTGCCCAGCCGCCGCATCATCCGGAGAAGGCCAAAGCACAGACAGTGGGCATTTAAAGGGCCCGCAGAGCAGGGACGGAAAGAGGAGCCTGAAAATGGAGAGAACATTAACTATAACAACAATGTCAACACAAACTGTCACAACTACCCACCCCCTCCCATGCCTCCCCCAGGCCTCCCTCCTCCACCCCCATGCTTCCCTCGGGCAGGTGAGCGCCAATGGGCCGGCCCCCCAGTAAGCTACAGTACTGTGGTGCTAAAGCCCTGCAAAAGGCCCATTAAGACGAAAGAAAATCACGTGAACGCGGCGCTGGTCTCTGAGCTGAAGATGCGATTTGAACAGAGAAGGATGGCCAGCCAATACTGACTCTTACTATTGCTATGAGTGTGCAGCTGTGGAGTGGATGTTGCTAGATGCCCCCTGCAGAGGCAGTGACCCAGGTGTGTGAGTCCGTGATGATGATCATCCCCAAAGGACAGCGGAGAGCAGCCTGAGGGACAGCAGGCCATAGGGTTTCAGCCATGACCACTACACCCATGTTTCTTACACAGGATGTCCAGAGTGTCTGGACTGAATCAGGTCAGAAGGAGAACTTTGTGTTGCTGGTAGGCCCCTCTAGAAACCAATATGGATATTCATGCAATATAAAGCTGCATTACAAATGATTCACATTTATTTATACAAATTCAATCAGAATGAAGAGATCACTGTTGTATTTCTCTGTGATACTATAAAAACCATTTGATGTACCAATTTTATATGCTATGTGCTGAATGAGTGTTTGTCTGTGTTTAAAATGGTCTGTCCGTAGAGTGGATCATTAATAATACAGTGGATCTCAGAAATACCGGTTTACAGTATGTCAGTGTGAGGACTTTATGCTATGCCAAATCTCATTGGTTTATGATGTTTTTTTTCTCTCTCCAAAGGGTACAGTATTTCATAAATGTCCAAAGATTGTAACTTTCCATGGGCATAAGGGTTTTCAATAAAAAATCAGTATTCAGAAAGTTGCAGTGCCGTGTGTGTGTTTTACAGAAATGTGAAATAGCTGAATTAAGTAAATAGGGTGTCTGATATGTTTTAATTGTACAATTTATCCACATTGAATGTTTTAATGAATAAAGTCAATAGAGTGAAGTGGATCGGTGTCCCATATGACAGTGTGGTAAAATACTGTGTGTAAGAGTAAGGTGACATGCATACAGTATGTGTTAACCACAGAGAACCTAATTCAATAACAACTAGCAACTTAATCACAAAGTGTTATTAGCTAATGATTTTTTTTTTTGTTAATTCAGATGCACCGACTGTACTTTCTAAATTTCACCAGTTCATCCATGGGAGTGCTTGATAATGAGTTCTGATGATAAGTATGTTTGGGTTGGTAGCTGGTCCTGGGATGCCAATAGCTGGTAATGGAAAAGAGGCGATGTGTGCTTAGAGCTACTGCCAAAATGGAGGAAAGTAGGGAGGCCTTACCCTGATGGAGTATGTGGCATAGTGGACAAGTAGGGTTAAAATCTTCTTGAAGCAGATGTGAGTACCAATGAATCTAAAACCAACTTAAGGGGCATGCTCCTACCCATGACAACAACGTTACAACGTTTTTAATTCACATTGGCAATGTTAGAGACTCCATTCTCTTTATTGTAAGGCAGTGTGGTATTGAAATTTGCTTGAAGACACTATTTGGAACCACCTATCTGATTTGTCTATATCATTTAATGCCTATTTGTGTTTCTATAAGCTTTTAGTTAAAAATAATGATCCCTGGATAAAGAATAACTTATATAAAGATTTATGGGAATGTTCAATTTGAGAGATTACATAACAGAGGACTATTAAAAGTCCATCAACCAATAATGTGCATTAAAAATAATATCAAGAGAAACGAGCCTACAGAAAGAGGATGATAATGATAATGTAGCCCTACCAGTTCTACAAAAGCTCACTGGGTTCAGGGCAGGACAGTCTGAGCCTGCAGCGGTGCCGCGCTATCATACAGACTTATCCTGTAGTGCCCCCATCACCATAGGCATCGCTTAATGTAGAGTTTCCTCCCACGATATGCTTTACCAGGCCTTTACTTCCTCAGCTGCTGCTTGTCTGTTGGTCCTTTGGCCTTCAGTTATGTCTTCAGTAAGTGAAAAGCATGTTCATGGGTTGAGGTCTGGTGACTGACTTGGCCATTGAAGAATATTCCATTGACAATTTCTTTGCCTTGAGAAACTCTTGAGCATGTTTTGCCTTCCATCTGCACTATGAAGTGTCATCCTATCAGTTTAGCAGCATTTGGCATCTGAGCATGTTGTTGATTGAGTAACATTTGTGACCTCCTTTTGTTTACACAGGTCAGATTAGGTCAGGTCAGGTGATATAAAATGTAACAAATGCTAGAAATCCTTTGGAATTGGAAGTATTTCCAGAGCAGATAGATATTTCAGAATATATTTCCAGAGCAGTCTGACCTGTATAAGCAGCCTGAGTAAAGCAGAGAGGATGTTTTAAACAATGTCAAAGCCTTGCTGACAGCTATGTCTCCATGATTCCATGTCATGAACATTTTGAATTCCATTTGTAAAGTTATACAACCCTGTGTTGAGACTGCTTTTGAATCTAAAACACAAATGCCAAGAGAGGAAAAGGCACAAATGGAGAGGAATTATGGCATGTACAGTAGGAAGTGAGCGGGATTACTCGGTTTTGGAGAGAGGATTACAAAGTTGTAAAGTGCATTGATGCACTGGGATAAAAAGGAAGGCACGAAAATCAAAACATTCATACTTGTTAGCATATTTTTCAGAGATATGAAGTTAACATATTTTTGGACTGAGCTCAGTACAGTTTTAAGCAAATTCAGGACGTCAAGAGACCTACACAACATTTATACAGAATTAAAACAAACAACTGGCTTGAGTTCTGTCATATGCAATATGCCATATGTCACACTCTAAAACATGTTCAAAAGGCATATACAATAGCATTTCTATACCCTTCTGTACAGTGACAGCTATGCAGCAAAAGTGTTCATCTGAGCCATTTGAGTGAGACCCATATTCATGAAAATGAGCAGATCACCATGATGAGTATCGGATTGGGGACAGCTCATGAGCCACTGGTGGGTTTTAATAGGGGGAGGAATTAGGCAGGGATTGCTGTTCACGTTTTACATCAAGTGAACAATGCCCTTCCTCTCCAAAGGCATTAAGCGCTAGTCATCTGCTCAAGTCGCGTCACCACGGAGACCATCGGGCCACATCTGTTTTGAGCATTTCTCTCGTTCCCAGCTGTGACAGAAGTGAAAACACTCTGAGCTCCACACATGCTACTTTGAGATAGATATAGGACTCAACTTTATCTAATGGACATTCTAAGTGAACAGACACGTGCATCAGCATTAAAGGGTAGACACCCCATTTCCATTTATTGTTTTTTATTTCATGTGCTTACACAATATAAATGCATATTGAACAGAATATACTGTAAAATAGAAAAATAACAAGCAGATTATGATGAATGGTTTAGTTTTGCTATACAATGGATATTGATAGTTTTATCTTTTCAATAGTGACATATAGGCCTAGTGAATATTTACAGTATTATGCTTGTAATTACATACAGTATTGTAATTAATCGCATACTACACCCATTTAATTTGCACAGTGTGGTTCATATTACACTCAGGACTGGAGAATGAATTATTTAATTATTTATTTCATACAACTTGTATCACTGGAAAGTACATGATTATAGATGATTATCAAAAGCCATTGTCCAACCTTTCTTTTTCATCATTCCTCTGTGTGAAGTTTGGGCAGCATTTTAAACAACATTTTCAAATATATATCATAGTTGAGTTCACAACAGACTGATGTTTGTGAACCTCTTGTATTTTAAGAGATAAAGATTTCAACACTCACACACAGATGGACAACACTTTGTAAGAAATAATATCTGGTAATAAACCCATCAGTGCCAACGCAGAGCATCTACACAAAGGATGCCCCATGTTTCAGTTTCCTTGTTCAATCAAGTCCATCATGGCTTTAATAAAAGTTTCATGTTTTGTAATGCTTAAGAAACCATAATCTCTCTGCTTTTAGCAGCTTTACTAATTATGTCATCTTCAGTTGCTGGAGTCAATAGTGAACAGGAAAAACATACTGAAATCATTAACGCACATTATGTAGGGGGGTTACACAGCAAGTCAATGTCTTTTAATGTCATCAAATACCACAACCTCAGCTGGATCAAATCTGTGTAAAAGACAAGTGGGGAAGGCTTTCACAGAATTCTGAAAAGGCATGCCAACTGTCAGTAGCCTACCTGATCCATACAGCCTGACCGATCCGTTCTACGCATACAGTAGTTGCATAGTAATGGCCAATCCAAAAAAATAAAAGAGTTGTTACATGTCACAAAATATACACCATTTTGGTTACATGTGTCCGAGTCTTTCTGTCACTGCAAACCTCCTGTCTTCTCCACACTCCCCTTTGTGACTGACCACCAGGGCTATGCCATAACACTTCACTTATTGACCATCATATTACAGTATGCGTAGAAACACCAGCAATTATGCGTGCAACGGATCAGGCAGGCGGTATGGATCTGGTAGGCTACTGACAGATTAATTTAAAAGTTTCCGTTAAATGTGAAAGTAAGGTGCAGTCTATGTTGATTATTTTGTTATCAATATCAAGGTGTCCTTTCTTTATAACTTAAACAGCATTCCTCCATGGATGCCATCTTTTGCCTAGTTTCTGTAGTGTACACACATGTCAACGGTGTGTCAACGAATATAAATAATCGTGCAAGCGTAGAACTGATCAGGTAGTGTTGTGAACAGTCGTAAAACACGTTAAGCTACTGTGCCTACGCAGAACGGATCGGGTAGTGACACCAACGTCACCTGTTGCGTACTTTACGCTGCGCTAATAGACCTCAGCTGAGGGACTCTGGTCATCATTAGCAGCGTCAGATCTCCTCCGGGGCTTCCTCTCCTCGCTGGAGTCCTTACAAAGGCCCTCATCGCTGGCCGCCTGGAGGCTGTCGAATGAGCCCTGTCCATCACTGGATTTGTCCAGCCCTGCCAACGACCACTTCCATTTCCTCCATGAGTTTCTGAGGCGTTTAAAGCAGTTGAATTTGATGTCTGTGGTACAGGCATACATCCCTGCAGGAACAGCCAGGACCATAGCGAGGACAATGACCACAATGTGGATCAGCTTCTCCCTCTGTTCCATCTCACTGATGTCATTTCCAGTCACAAACACAATACACTGACCAGTCCTTGGCACCTGGCTCTTAAGAGTGACACAGATCTCATACTTTGTGGCTGGCAGCAAGTCTGAAACTGAGTAGCTGTTGATGCCTGGTCCGATATAGATCATGTCCTTTTTGGCACTATCAAATTGCCCAAAATGGATAGTGAACCAGGTCTCAGCAGGATTTTCTAAGACTGCATACCATTCAATAGTGATGCCATACACTGTTTGCTTGGCGATACGGATGTCAATATACACATTCTCATCCACTGCTGCGGCAGGGAACCCAGAGGAAAGTGGTGGGGTGCTGGCAGGTGTCTTCACATCCACCAGGATGCTAACTGAGGAGTTTCCAATAAAATTGTTAGCAGTGCAGGTGTATACCCCCCGATCAGCCAGCTGAAAAGATGGGATCGCTAGCTGTGATTTCATGGTGTCGTCATCCATCTGAGAGAGGGACTCTATGGAGATCAATACAACAGTGACACAGATAGTCAACACTGAACATTTGAGTACACTTCAAAATCGGATCACATGTCTAGTTTACTTGGTTCACTGACAACAAGTGACAACAAAAAATTGGCTTAGACTTAGGGGTTAAGATAAGGCAGGTAGGGTGTTAATTATGGTAAGGGCTAGGACTGAGGTTTTTGGACACACAGTGATCTGCTTAGGGTCAGCTCAAGGTTAGAATCAGCTGACAGTTGAGCGTTAAGATCTGATGACTTAAATTAAGATATCTAACAAAAACATGTCCCAACATTACACAATAAATCACTATGGTGGTCATTTGATGCATTTGTCATAATTTGTAATTGGGGATTCAATTTTTACTTCTATTCATATAGATTAATTATGTATTTAATTATCTCCAGGATGTATCAAGCTACACGAGATAATGTCATGAAACCAGACTTAACCTTACCATTAAATCCTCTTAATATCTTGAGACCATATGTCCACCAAACAGTAGGCTCTGGTCTAGCCATAGCATAGCATGTGAGAGTAACACTCCCGCCCGCTGGGAGACTGATGTTGGTAACAGATGTTGTGGCCACTGGCTTCATACAGGTCTTCAATTCCATCTCATGAAAAAAATGACCGGCTCGCTGCTGTGGGCCAGCACATGACAAGTAAGAGTTCATCAAAATGATTGGAGGGCTGATTGCTCTGACAAACTCCACGAAGCCCTTCAGGCGGCAGTCACAGAGCCACGGGTTGTCGTGCAGTGCCAGGACAACATTGGCCACTTGTTCTCCATTTTCCTCCACCTTGTGGTAAAGCGGCCAATTTAAGAAGACATCTTTAGATATGACTGTAAGCTGATTGAAGGATAAGTCTAAGTAGGTCAGACTTGGTAAATATTTCAGAGCGTGTTCTGGGAGAACATCTAAACGATTGTGTTTCAAGTCTAAAATTTTCAGAGCAGGCGTGTCTTCAAAAGCTGTCCATGGTACTGACCGTAGTTTGTTCCCTTGTAACCTTAATTCTGTCAAATTTCTCAATCCCTCCCAGCTCTTCAGGTGAATAATATTGACTTCATTAAAATTCAGCCAAAGGTGTTCCAAAGCATGTAATCTAGAGAAGGTTCCCCGAGGTATTTCCGCGAAATGTGCATTCTCAATCCTTATCTTCGTAAAATCTTGGGGAATAGTTTCAGGGATTCCGTCTAAAGAAGTGTCCATACACAGCAGTGACCTACAACAAAGAGCCGCTTTTAGTTTGATCACTGGGCAGTTGTTTAATGAATCAATAAATGTCAAGGGCAAGCTTAATGCTACTCAGTATGCTGGATTTCTTCCACTTTTTCTTTTAATTCCTCATATTAAATCACAGTTTGTATGTAGCCTTTGCCTACATTATTCTTTGACAATTGTCTAAGAAGAGTTATCTTGAGTTAACTGTGACACAAGAGTAGGTCAAACTCACCCAGACGGTTTGCACCTAAATAACCTGAAGAAAGACTTACCTACCATGGCGGTCAGTTGTGCACGTACATCCATTTAAACACTGTGAATTAATCTGACAAAAGTGAAGAAGTATCACACCTACAGCAAATACTGCACTAAAGTTATCCATAACTTGCAGTCACGACCGTACCGGCTCCAAGCAGGACATGTCTACAGGTAGCCTACGATCACATTAATCCCATAAGCCAACGGAAATCCTTGACGTAGCCTACTTTGTAGGCTTTGGACAATACTGTCCAACTGTGTGGCAGAACATGAAACAGCTGTTTATTCACCTATTAGTCCTAATATGACATTGATACCAGCCATCATCCATACATTTTTAGTATCATTGGTATTGCTTCTTTCAAATGGTTTATTTAGTTTGGTAAATGAGCTTTAGTTAAAGATAGCCTACCCATTGTGGCTGTTAAAACAGACCTAGATGACACAAAATGCATGATAACTGTGGACGTCTGAGCATGTCTGCATATGATAGTTCATTTCTTAGTCTGGTTTGGGTGAGTTATGTAGTTATGTAGTTCTAGTTATTTTGTATAACCAGAAAACCTATCAAGAGAGACAATTTCAACATACCTTCAAACAGGAAACTAAATGTATACCATGTGTAATAAGAAGCCATATGTAAATGCAGTCTTAAGGGTTAGGAGGACCTATAGATTTTAAGTCTAGATTAATTTTCATGTGTCAACTGTTAAAATATTAATAGTCCAATAAATTAAAACTGCTGATAATATTGCACCAAATGTCAAATAATTTCCCTCAGGGATAAATAAAAACAAGCTTGATGAATATCAAAAGTTATATTTTCATACATTCAATTACAACTATTAAACTTATTGCTATTGAAAGGATTGAAGGATTGTGTACATACAAAAGGATTTCTATTTAGGTAATTTAGGTCAATGGCACAAACAATGCACAAGTAAACAGGAGATTTAAGGATGTGTGGATATCATGTTCAACATTTTTTATGTCCTAAATATGAATTATATTCAAACGGTCATAATACTTCCAATAAATGTTGTATTGTGTTTCATACTTTGCATCTGCACTGTACGAATATACCATTTATAACAGTCAAATAATACATATTGACACAGTGCATACTTAACATGGCTCAAACATACACATTTATAATAATTCATCCATTTAGTTTGGTATTTCATAATAGCAATTGCATTTTACCTTAACAAGTACATGTACAACTACTTCATGATTTCCTGCATAATCCCTTTATATTAATACATTAAGCAGTTCAAATAAAAAGGAGTTTCAAACGACTTCCTGCATCAGTCATGTAATTGGAGATTCTTAAAATCACAACAAAAATGTTTACTGGGAGTCACTGAACTTCTTATTGGCAGCGTAAACATGTCTCTGACTACCATCCGATGTGCATTGCAGATGCAAACTCAGATGTTGAGTCGAAGTCTTATGAGAAACCCATGGCCCCCACACTCTGTCAGCAAAAGTACTCATTTGGCTGTCCCTCTATTTTAGCAGTCAATTCAGAATCCAGGCTGGATCTGGCTGACAGAAGTCTATTTGATTCCTCTGGATTTAGCCTGGTCAGGTATTCCCCTTCAAGGCCTTTGGCTTTTGTACCGGGGGAAAGAGTCTCAAATGTGACATAAGAGTCTTGAATTTCCTTTGAATTTTTTCCCAGTAATTTTTGGATTTTCCTCTTCAGTGCTCCACAACAAACTATCACTGTTAGTGGTACTGCTATCACACAAGCAACCGTGATTACAACTACATTAATGAGCTTTTGGGTTCCATTAGCGATGGCTGCCACATCTGTTGAGAAGATTACACATTGCTCTTTTTTGGGGATCAGTCCCTTGACGCACACACAGGCAATGTATTTTGTCTTTGGCACCAAGCCCTCAATGGTAATTCTGTTGTTGCCTGGGTTGACATTAATTCTGCGCATGTCCCTCTCCCCAAATACTGCATACAGCACACTGAATGCAGTGGTGTTTTTGGCCTTTGGGGCTCTCCAATTCAGACAGACAGTGTAGTCTGTATCACCGATGACCTTCACAGAGCGCACTATTCGGTCTGGATCTTGTTGCAGGGACGACGTGTTCGCAGCAAGATTGCTCAGGTTGGTTTCCAGCAACCCATCTGGACCAGTGGTCTGGACAGTAGCCTCACTGGCAGTGGCACTGTATCTCTCCCCGGGGTAGGGGCCTGTGTAACGCGTTGGCTCGATAAGTCGAATTGCTGGAGTGGTAGTTGGTGACACATATCTTGCAACAAGCTTTTCCTGATAGGCTGCTTTCAGCAAAGTGTTTGGCTTCTTTCCTTTTGGTTTCTTTGGACTCGCTGTTTGGTTTTCTGTCTTTGGGGACTCTGTTATCATCAGAGAAATGACGGCCTCTGCACTCCCAGCATAGTTTGTTGCTTTGCAGATGTATTTCCCAGAGTCTCGATATGAAACAGCAGGAACACTTAAAATTGACCACACAATTCCCTCCTTTGAACTCTCTTGCTCAACTGAAAAGGAGAAAAGCAGAATGTGAGAAGTGAAGTTATGCAAGTTATGCATGCCTGACCAAAGACCACTGGTACATCATGTTACTACAGTTGGCAAAAGCCCTTTCTGTAATGAACATACAACACTGTGCCATGCTAATGCGTCTTAGCCGCTCAATACTGTGCTGACTCACCTGTCCCATTCATGGGCCTTCCATCGGCTCTTCTCCAGGCAAGCTCTGGAATGGGGATGCCAATGGTGCCACAGCGCAACAGGACATTGTTGCCCACCGGGCTTCGGACTCGAGCCACAGCTGTGTGAACTCTGGGGCCCTGGCACTTTCTCAGCTCAGCGTCGCTAAACAGTACACCTGAGACACTCTCAGGGTCAGCACAGCGCAAGCGAGTGTCAATAAATGCCACCAGTAGAGATGGGGATTTCTGGAACTGGACCAGATCATACAGACGGCAGTCACAAACCCATGGGTTGTCGTGAAGACCTAGGATACAGAAAGAGTGACAATTCATCCTCACTTTCACTTTCACTATATATTGCATGTACAGAAACATCATATTGTTATCCCAGTAAAACATTAATATCTTACTGTCAGAAGAGAAATAATACATACCTAAGATCATTTTGGAATCTGCCCCTGGGAGAGGTTTTACTGTTAACCAAGTAGAAAGAACTTCTGATGGCACAGTCTGTAAACTGTTGCTAGAGAGGTCAAGATAGGTCAGGTTTTTAATGTATAATGTTGCCTCAGAAGGAATTGATGATATCTGGTTGTTATGCAAATCAAGGAGTCTCAGACTAGGTAGGTCAATTAGTGATTCCCACGGAAATGCTGATAAAGCATTCCCATCTAGTCTCAGCTCTTCCAGGCTGTACAGACCACGGAAGCTGTCCGGATTGACCGAGGATAGTGCGTTAAAAGACATCCAGAGGAATTCCAAATTTGCGAGGTAGTTGAATGCTTCTCCTGGTATTCTTTTGATGGCAGTTTTCTCTATCCTAAGCTTAGATGTGTCGACGGGAAAGCTGGCAGGCACCAATGAAATCTCTGGATCATTGCAAATAACGCTCCTAGGGAAACAAGGCAAATGTGGTAAAGTAAGTTTATGACACGTAAAAAACAAAGCGCTTAAACATTATGGACAGACGTGCAGTGATATGTAGCGACATCATATAGCGCATTCTAATATTGTCCCACGTGCGGTGAAATGTTAGAAGTGCCAGAAGCGCATGTGTTCAACCATACTTGAGAATTGAATGTGTTATAAACGTATCCTTTTATTTATAGTCATGCAGAAAAAACGATCATTGCAGTCAACTCACCTAGCCCTGGATCCATCACTCAAGTTGTGGTAAAAACAACTGCACTGTGAAGGACAAGAAGTCCAAACGAGGGGCAATCCAGCTATCACTACCAGGAAACTTAAAACAGACGTTAGGAACATGTTGCTCCCCCTGCACAGGACAACACCGAGTCTACCGATACTGATAGCCTTTTTCGCATTTAGAAGCACCTCAGCAACATCGCATTGTGTTCTTGCCTCTATATCCCATAGTGATCTGACTGCTATGAGTCCCCAGATAAAAAGGATAGACAAGGATTAGTGAAAGGGCTCGCGTTATTTTCATTTACATGCGTATTGCAGCCTGGAATCCGATAGGCTATGCAGACTCAGTGGTTATTCTCGGGCCAAAATACTTCCGAATTGGCCATAATGCGCAATGTTTCTCTCTCTCTCTCTCTCTCTCTCTCTCTCTCTCTCTCTCTCTCTGCGCCCGGGCTAGGGTTGTTTTACGATTACTGTTAATAAAGCTTGTCATTTTACAGATCAACTATACGACTGGAACAAATTTCCAATCAGCATCTAAACAGTTTATTTAAACCTTGATGTCCCTGCAGCGAATTAATCTCTTGCATTGCCAATTTGGAACAAGTCTCACATTTTAAAAACCCTTGCTGTTTGGAAACAATGTTAAAGATCTTGGTATTAGGTTGTCAACCCATGTAAACAATATGCCAACAAATGTAAGCAGAAACATTTTTTAGCTTAACTCTGGCATTAGGCCTGCTGTAGGTATCCACACTGCACAATCTCTTCTCTTGTTCATTGTGCCATATTCTGTAGGCCTATTCAGTGGCTCACACAATTGTGTCACCTCTCAATAAGTAAGGTACTGTAGTAGTTGATAATAGAGCACATTTACTCTTTCATGAGCAACCATAACCACACCAATACTTTTGATTGATACTTTAGAAAGATTACACTGAAAACAGAGGCCTCACATGTGACTGTGATTGACACACAAATTGGAAAACCTTTGATCGTTAAAACAAAAATGGGTGATTTCCAACTAGCCTGAACATGGTTTTAAAAAGCATTAACACAACACCACAACATTCAGATTTTGTGGACATATGGGCTGTGTTTATTTGCATCACAGCTCTACATGGAAAAATGCAGGGAATTGAAGAAATGTATGTTAAGACATCACAGTAAAGAAAAAAGGAAATGTGAAAATCTGTGGTCAGCTAAAAAAAAGTTGAAATACAGTTGCAGCAATAATCAGAGGGATTGTCTCATAGAACCACTAATCAGAGCACCCTAAAATGACACAACAGATAATATGCCACATGGACAATCTAGTTTTGAAAAGTAGAAGGGAAAGACTTGACACGGGTTATCAGAGGAAATCAGAGGAGTTTCTGTGACAGCTCAGACAGAGCAAAGGATGTTGGATATCGCAATGTGCAATCAACCTCTATGGAAGACATCCAAAGAAAAAATGTTGTGTATAGTGAAAACTATAGAATGCTGTCTGACTTGAATCCAGTAGAATATTATTTGGCATTTTAAAGAGAAAGACAGAGTGACACAACCCCTCCAGCAAAGAACAGCTGAAAAACCCCAGTTAGCCTATAGCTTCATTTTAGCTATAAGCTATGTGGTGTAACCCACTTTCAGTGAATTATGCTAGGCTAGGCTAACAATCTCAGACCGAGTTATTGCATGCACAGAGATGAGAATTGTATGTATCCTCTTATTAACTATTATTATACTATTATAATTATTAACTCTGGAGTAATTGGCAAATAAATTAATTCCCCATTAAGTTGCTGTGAGCCTGTGTTCCTTTAAATTAATCGCCAACTTTTTTTGGAAATCATCTAATCAATTTGAGTAACTTTCTTTTGAGGAATTCCTGCCTCTTACACTTGAATATTTTCTAGTTAAGACTGTTAACATAGGCCTACCAAGTGATATTTTATTATGTTATGTGCAGTAGGTGCACATGTAGGTCCTATGGTTTAAAAGGCAGCTGTGACATCACTCAAATTTCAGCACTGCTTACATGGACAGCACCCCTTGAGTGCTATTTATAGGAGAATTCACATAGATCTCTGTTCACATAGATCTCTGTTTCTTGCGGTCAACAAGTACTGTCGATATACAGTGCTACACTCTGGGGGCATTACACTGAAAACAGAGGCCTCACATGTGACTGTGATTGACACACAAATTGGAAAACCATTGATCGTTAAAACAAAAATGGGTGATTTCCAACTAGCCTGAACATGGTTTTAAAAAGCATTAACACAACACCACAACATTCAGATTTTGTGGACATATGGGCTGTGTTTATTTGCATCACAGCTCTACATGGAAAAATGCAGGGAATTGAAGAAATGTGTGTTAAGACATCACAGTAAAGGAAAAGGAAATGTGAAAATCTGTGGTCAGCTAAAAAAAAGTTGAAATACAGTTGCAGCAATAATCAGAGGGATTGTCTCATAGAACCACTAATCAGAGCACCCTAAAATGACACAACAGATAATGTGCCACATGGACAATCTAGTTTTGAAAAGTAGAAGGGAAAGACTTGACACGGGTTATCAGAGGAAATCAGAAGAGTTTCTGTGACAGCTCAGACAGAGCAAAGGATGTTGGATATCGCAATGTGCAATCAACCTCTATGGAAGACATCCAAAGAAAAAATGTTGTTTGCTCTTAGACACAAAACTGCAAGATTCAAATTTGAAACTGAAAAGAAGCCCAATTCATATTTGTTCTTTGCCCATTATTTGGTCAGATGAAATCAAGATATATGGTTTACCTCAGTTGGGGTTCCACCTGTGTGGATTGAACCTGGCCAGGACAACCACAGTGACTACATAGTCCTGTAAGTGAAGCATGAAGGTGAGAATGTGATGATATGTGGCTGAATGAGTGCAAATGTGCAGTTGAGATAACATGAGACCATGAATGTGTGTGGATACTCTATACCAAAATCACAAGATGACTTCCAGGAGCTTGGCAGAAGAGGAATATTCTAGTATGATAATGATCCAAGTAGCCTACTCTGACAAAATCCCACCAGAGTAAGGAAGACAAAAAAGTGAAAACTATAGAATGCTGTCTGACTTGAATCCAGTAGAATATTATTTGGCATTTTAAAGAGAAAGACAGAGTGACACAACCCCTCCAGCAAGAACAGCTGAAAAACACCAGTTAGCCTATAGCTTCGTTTTAGCTGTAAGCTATGCGGTGTAACCCACTTTCAGTGAATTATGCTAGGCTAGGCTAACAATCTCAGACCGAGTTATTGCATGCACAGAGACGAGAATTGTATGTATCCTCTTATTAACTATTATTATACTATTATAATTATTAACTCTGGAGTAATTGGCAAATAAACTAATTCCCCATTAAGTTGCTGTGAGCCTGTGTTCCTTTAAATTAATCGCCAACTTTTTTTGGAAATCATCTAATCAATTTGAGTAACTTTATTTTGAGGAATTCCTGCCTCTTAAACTTGAATATTTTCTAGTTAAGACTGTTAACATAGGCCTACCAAGTGATATTTTATTATGTTATGTGCAGTAGGTGCACATGTAGGTCCTATGGTTTAAAAGGCAGCTGTGACATCACTCAAATTTCAGCACTGCTTACATGGACAGCACCCCTTGAGTACTATTTATAGGAGAATTCACATAGATCTCTGTTTCTTGCGGTCAACAAGTACTGTCGATATACAGTGCTACACTCTGGGGGCATGTTCATTAGCCCCCATGTTCATGCCCAGAGTGTATGAGTGCATTAGTGTTCATGCTACGAGCTAGTTCAGGAAACAGATACAACTTAATGAAGGTTCATAGACCACTTGTACAGTCAAACAGTCATAATTGCAAGATTCTATAGGGAAACCCGGTTCGGGCTATTCAGATAACAGCCCTAGTCCAGGGTCAGAAAGTGTAAGAAGTTTTTACAGCAAAACGGTGTCAAATATATTGCCAAAAAATACCAGTTGGCAAGTGACCTTAGCTCTCTCAACACCAAATTGTTGGTGTTTGTCTGTTGGCCTTTAGCTAGTTAACTAATTTCAGCAGAAAGTTGCAAAACAATATGTTATTAAACTTTGAAGCATATCATGAAAATGGCAGATTACTGAGTTCACAATAATGTTCTTACAGAGACAGCATGTATTGATGTTATCTATAATACTTAGTCATCATAAATCATACCTATCATTGGGGCAGAGAACAGAAAGGCCATGTTGGCATGATTTGCTTGCCAAAGAGTCATGACAGTCTTCTAGATTCCATTCCAATGAATTGTCACTATTTTTTATTTTAAGCCTTCTGACATCCATGAAATAAAATGACATAATTGATTGACATCTTTAGCGGGTCATGACATTCTGCATTTCTTGTCAAACACACAAAACAGTCAATATTGCAGCACACTTTTTTGTGTTTGAAAACAGGCCAGATATTGTACCAGCTATTTTAAATGTTAACCCTTTTCCTATGTTTTTGAAAAATATTAGAAAAACATATATAAAAGAATTCTTTTGCATCTAGATTCTAATTGAATTCTTTAGAATTTACTGTATACCAGTACAGCTTTTGGGAAATGAATTCCATTTATATGGTTCTGCTTCACCTGATTGACAAAATTACCTTTAAAGTTTAGCTTTAAGTTACCTTTTATCATCATAGACCTTTCCAAAGATTTTGATAAAATCCATTATATTCCATTGGATAGAGTCTATTTTATTGGAAAAATTGTGTAAAATATGGTTTTCATGCTGTTACGTACAAATGGTAAAGAAATTATACTGTATTTCTCACAGATGTTTGTGTCAAGGGTTGCTTTTCTATTAAAGCCAGAATACTCTGTGGGGTTCCACAGGGAACCATTCTAAGACACAGGGAACCACTCTAAGAGCCCTATCATGACAGTCTAAAACGCATAGTCACTTGCGACTAAATTTTATTGGGATGTCCAGTCCACATTGGGAGTGTATCTGTTTCGACCTCACTCTGACCGTCACTACGGTCTAAAAAAGGAATGATCACCTTCATTCTGCCTATCACCAAGACCATATGTCAACAAAGTCATGCCCATGACCTCCGGAAGCAGAACGACTCGAGCTTGTAAATAGCGGAGATTGCTCCCGGTTCAGTCTCTCACCTTGATTGCCTCATCTGAGACCTGTAAGACGTGAGTACTTACTTTCACTGCTTTCTTGCTTTTTGACTGTGTTCGTTAGTCTGCATGTGGCAGTAACCTGTGTTTTTTTCGGGAAACTTCGTTTAACTTTGTTTAACTTGTTGACGCCTTTCCTGAGTTCACCCCATACCGCACGGCGGAGGGGCTAGTGTGAGCCTGCTGCCTGCGTTCGCGCACTGCTGCGGGCCGCCATTTCAGTGTTATTTTCCCTTTTGTGTGTGCCAGGTTTCTGGGTTGTTTTTTGTTAACTACTGTGTACCTTATCTGGCTCTTCGCGGCTAGTGGGGCTTGGTGTGAGCCTGCTGGGTGCGTTATCGCACCGGCGTGGGCCACCGTTATTGTTTCTGTTTACAGCTCTGGCAGCCGGAACCTGTGTGGGCCTGATCAGCGCATTAGGTGCTACTGTTACTGTGTGCTTCTTGATAGTTTTGTTGTTGTGTGCTAGGCTACTTGAAAAGGTAAGTTTAGCTGTTTGTGCCTGCTAGGTGCAGTCTTGCACGAGGTGCGGGCTGCTGTGTGTCTCTTTGCCAGTTGTCCACTAGTGTACGTTGGCGCGTGCGTTCACGCACTGGTGGCCGCCTTCTTTGTACATCTGTTTATACCCCGTCGCCGCTGTCCGCAGCTAGCTGGGCCAGTGTGAGCCTGCTAAGCGTGTCCGCACGCTGCTTCAGGCCACCCGTGTACTGTATTACACCACTGCTGTATCTCTCTTTACGGGCTGCTGCTTGCAGACCCAGTGCGTTGAACGGCCAAGGTAAGTGCCTTATTGTATTGTATTGCATTGCATTGTGTTTTCTGTGATAGGCTATGGTGGCACACTACTGCAGAATCTGCAGGGCCACGATGGCCCCCGATGACGGGCATAGAGAGTGTCCCGCTTGCCTTGGGGCCGCCTACCTTCTGGAGGATGTCGACAGCCCCTGCAGCGCACCCTGTGACCTTCCTAGGGAGGAACGGCTCCGCCGGGCTGACCAGGCATGTGGACACGTGCGTGAGGGCAGACGGGACAGGCGGCGCTCACCCGACCGACCGTCCCACTCTCATAGGCATGGCCGTAAGCATACGCACAAGCGTAAATGGGACCAGCAACATGAGTCCCCTTCCAGGCATGGTCAGGTGGAAGTCCCTGGACCAGCTAAACGCCCGGCTCCAGCTGCCGTGACCGAGAGTGGTGGCACGGAGTCGCTTCAGATTCTCTCAGCTCTCCAGGCTCTGGCTAGGAGGATGGACAGGCTGGAGGGTCTCCAGGGCACATCATCCTCTTCTCTGCCCCCTGGCCAGGACGGTCTCTCCCCATCCAGGCCTGAGAGCCATGGTGCGGATGTTGATCTGGGTGATGTGGATGTGCTGTCGCTCCATGCCCCTTGCTCTACGATTGATGACGTAAGCGGGGACGGCCTCCTGGAGGAGCTACATTCAGACATGGTGGAGCCAACTGATGAATCCACGGTGCCGGGGGAGGTCCCTGTTGGCTCCTTGATTTCACGGGTGTTCAGTGCCTCAAAGATCCTGGGTCTTCAGGCCCCTATGCCGGACATGGCTTCCCTTGGGGGCGTCTGGGAAGGCGTCTCACACAATAGCCCACCACCCTGTATACCCGTGGCAGAGGATTACACGAAGGTGCTGCG
Source organism: Alosa sapidissima (assembly GCF_018492685.1). NCBI lineage: Eukaryota > Metazoa > Chordata > Actinopteri > Clupeiformes > Clupeidae > Alosa > Alosa sapidissima. The sequence goes on along the minus strand of NC_055972.1, from coordinate 32,341,190 downwards.
GACGGCATGGGGTAAGTCGCTACAGCGCCCCCAATTCAATCCAGGTTGCCGTCAGCTGGCAAAGGCTGCCTATCCGGCCGACTCAGGGCTGGGGGATATGCCACCGGTCGAGCAGTCCATCGCCGCCTGGACTTCCCTGGGGCCTGCCAATGCAAGGAGTGTGCCAAGATGGACCGTCTCATCACTCACTGCTTTGACGCATCAGCACGGGCAGCCCGTATGGGCAACGCCCTGGCTATCACTCTGGCAGCTCTGCGAAAAATGATGAGCCCGGAGGACCATGATGCAAGGGCCCTGGTGGATGCCACAGTCAGCCCACTCCCAGCTGACGCGTGATGTGGGGAGTGCTATGGCCTCTGCGCTCTGCGGTGCTGTGCCATAGACAGGTGTGGCTTGCCCAAACCTCTCTCCCTGATGCTACCAGGACAGACCTGTTAGGTCTCCCCGTGGTGCCTGGGCATGTGTTCCATCCAGACTTCCAGGGGGTGCTGGACAGAGTGGAACAGGCTGGCGCTTCTAGGGAAACTGGTCAGCGTGTGTGCCACAGGCGGGCTCCGGTTCCCCACAGGGCAGCATCAGGTAAGTATGGGCGGTGGCAGCCCGCCCGAACACCACAGGTAAGTATCAACTATGCTGCCCCACGGGACCGGCGCTTTCGTGCACCAGACCAGAGCTCAGCCCCAACTCCCTGGCCCAGAGGACAGCGAAGACCTCGACGGGACACAGGCAGAGGTGCAGGCCGCGGTGGCGGTTCTGGGGATCCGGGGCTGCCCGTCGATTGCCCTTTCCAGCTGTCCAGTACCTCCTGGGAAGGGATTGTGCCAGACTCTTGGGTTGTGGCTACGGTGACTCACAGTTACCGCCTAAAGTTTCGACGGCGGCCCCCTACGTTTTCAGGGGTCAAGATGACGTCTGTCAAAGACCCCCTTTTAAATTCCGTGCTTGTCAAGGAGGTCCAGGAGTTGCTTCATCTCAGAAGTACCGCCGCACGCACAGCACACTGGGTTTTATGCCAAATATTTTATTGTGCCCAAAAAAGACGGAGGTTACCGGCCGGTCCTCGACCTCAGGCCCTTGAACCAATACCTCAAGGTGCTGTCATTCAGAATGGTCCACACTGGAATAGTGATTCGGTCCATCCAGGAAGGGGAGTGGTTTACGTCTCTGGATCTAAAAGACGCGTACTTCCACGTCCCTATCTGCCCAGCACACAGCCAACATGTTCTGGTGAGGTCAGACAGCACCTCGGCGGTGTATCATGTCAATCACCAAGGCGGCACGAGGTCCCGGCGGTGCCTCCAGGTGGCGGAGGAGTTGCTGTCATGGGCATGGCCGTGTCTGGCTTCAGTGAGGGCAGGGGAGAACAGGGCGGCCGACATTCTCTCCAGGACCGGGCCACTCCCGGGGGAATGGAGATTGAACCCAGGGGTGGTCAGCCAGGTCTGGGCTCAGTATGGGACTGCACAAGTGGACCTGTTTGCGTCGGCGGAAACGACTCACTGCCCAGAGTGGTACTCTCTCGTGGGACAGGGAGGCAGTTTGGGCCTGGATGCTCTGTCACAGACTGGCCGACAGGCTTGTTGTACGCTTCCTCCATCCCCTCTTGTACCTCAGGCTGCTGGTTGCTCCACGGTGGCCGGCGAGGCCTTGGTTCCCTGACCTTCACCGGCTCCTGCAGGGTCAGCCATGGTAGTTACCCTGCCAGGCGGATCTTCTGTCACAAGCAGACGGGCAGATCTGGCATCCGAACCCAGGTGCCCTGCGCCTGTGGGTTTGGCCCCTGCAGAGTCTGTCATTGAACAGCTAGCTGAGTCTGTGCAGGAGACTGAACAACACCAGGGCTCCTTCTACTAGAGCTTGCTATGCACTCAGGTGGAGGATCTTTTCGGATTGGTGTGCCAGCTTGGGTCTTGAGCCAGCGGTTTGCCCTGTGCCACAAGTTTTGCGCTTCTTGCAGTCCTATTTGGATCAAGGCAAGGCGGTCAAGGTACTGTGAAGGTTTATGCCTCTGCCATTTCAGCCTTTTACCAGGGTGCGGATAACAGACCCTTGGGTAGGCATCCACTAATTGGTCAGTTTTTAAAAGGGGCCCGTCGGTTGCGTCCAGTTCGCACTTTGTGGGCACCAAACTGGGATTTGCCCACTGTTTTGATGTCACTTACTGAAGGCCCGTATGAGCCCATTTTAGATGCAGATCTGCGATCTTTGTCTCTTAAAACTTGCTTTCTCCTGGCTCTTTGTTCGGCCAAGCGCGTCGGGGAGCTGTGCACCCTCTCCGTCAGCGAAGACTGCCTGAGGTGGCAGGCAGGGGGCACTGGCATGTCACTTTGGCCTAATCCAGCCTTCCTGCCTAAGGTTCTAAGTCAGCAGTCTATCAACCAGGTTCTGGAGCTAACCCATATCCAGCCGTCTGCTGCCTCACAGGCAGAGCGCGACAAGTTGCTCACTCTGTGCCACACTCCGGTTGGCGACACTGCCTTCATGTCCGTGGCCGAGCGAGGTTTTAATGGTTAGCTTAGAGCTCCTCGCGACTTTTTTGGTATGTGTCATCCCTTTTTTAGACCGTAGTGACAGTCAGAGTGATGTCGAAACAGATCATAAGTTACGCATGTAACTATGGATCTGTGAGACCGAGGGATGACCGTCACTATCCTTGTCGCTCGGACCATCCTGAGGCGCTCAAGGTAGGAGACTGAACCGGGAGCAATCTCCGCTATTTACAAGCTCGAGTCGTTCTGCTTCCAGAGGTCATGGGCATGACTTTGTTGACATATGGTCTCGGTGATAGGCAAAACGAAGGTGATCATTCCTTTTTTAGACCGTAGTGACGGTCATCTCTCGGTCTCACAGATCCATAGTTACATGCGTAACTTACGTTTCGTTATCAAACGTCGGGTGGATGGCGCAACAAGGCGTTCCTAGGTTTCTTAATCAGTCATGGGTGTGTTTTGGCCGTAACGTTATTTAAACTGAGAATGCACGCGAGACCGTATGGAACAGTTAACCAAACCATGCTTTACTAAAACCAGAGTACACGCATTTGCACTCGTCTATTATTTGAACTCATTGGCAAAGTGAAACTAACTTCACCGTGGTGTCAGTCAACAACAGTTTTACTTTCACTATTGACTGACAATGGGTTGCCATCAAAAACATAGCCTTGAAACAACAAGACTTACCCCAATAATGTTTGAATGATTGAATAAAAACGTTTATCCTGCAGAGGAGTTGTTTACATCTCGTGACAGTGCATCTTCAGCTGTGCTTCATATTTGCCTCTCCGTCATTACCAATTTGCAAATGATGGGAAATAATAACTCATTGTGAAATGTATTTTGTAATATCTTTATTCAAATTATGTTTCCCATTGTAATCCTATAATTTGTAACGTTTTGCATGGATGTGCGCTGGTGCGCGTTCGAAAGAAGCAGGGTGCATTGTGCACCCACCCATATCACTGTTGATAATGCGCCCTTAAAATAACATATAGACAACTCGCCATGGACTTCTGAACAGGTTTCTCTTGGTCAGTGGGGTAATGCGTTTTAGGTAGTGTACGATAGTGATTTTTAGACAACGCGCCAGACCCCACCTTAGGTCGTTAATTGCCACACCCCGTGACACGTTGCTCAAAAAAAAGAATGTGCGAGATAAGAATAAACTTTGCGCTGAGATAATAATCCGCTTGCCACCATGTGCCAGGTCGGAAAATAGGGGCCTAAGTATTTCTATTTACTGTGTATGGTGATTTGTCTAATATTTCAAATATCCTTTTTTGTCTGCAGATAACACAACTCTAGTTCTCTAAAATTGCATATTGAAATTTCTCAAGATTCCTGGGAACTATTGCTGATGAAAATCTGAGGGTTAGTCATCTTGTTACCATAAGCTGCATTTACTACAGTTTTTTCGTCTTCTTTACAATACATTCTTTACTATATTTTCCATTATCTCACACATCTCATCTATTATTCTATAGGCCTATAGAAACTCCAGGTTTGTGCTATTTCCGGGTCCTTTTGCATTTATTCATTATTCTATTTTGGAAGTGAAATGGAAAATAAAATAAAAAAACAAGTGGTATGTGACTTTTTGAAGTTCTATAGTAACTTGCTAAATGAAAATGATGTTGTATTTTGACATTTGTTTGCTGATGAAATGTCAAATGTCTAACTGCGCATCATGCGACAGCCTAGCCTAATCTTTGCTTGAGTTGGTGAACACCGCAAAATCTACACACTCATGACAGAGCCTCCACATCCTGCGCCGATGTCTGTAAGGTGCTGTGAAATGTCTGCATGCATCGCAACAGGTCACAGATTACGTCTGTAGGTTAGCCTTTATGCCTCATGCCATATCATTCAGATGTCATTCTTTAAAAGCTTTTTTGGGTGGTCAGTTACACTTCAGTTTTATGCAATTGGAGCTGACAAAATGTGAATTAAAACAATATGAAGTAAGCATTTGGTAGAATCAGTTTCACTCATGGAATATTCATACTTCATATGAATATATATGGTATTTTGTCAGTTACAATAAGGAGCCTATATGGTCCATATTCACATCTCTGAAGGTAACTATAATTCTGCATTGAGTTAACTGGTTTACCGCATAATAGCAACCATATTAATGGACTCATGTTGTATCCTGGGAATGTTGTATCCTGGGAACTGTTATCTTGTGCTGACATACTTTTTTCCGTAACTAATTTATTAGTTATTTATTTATCCGTTACTAATATATAATAACATGTGCTCCTTTTCTTATTTCCTGATTTATGCTTAGAGTCATTAGGAGTGAAAGGTTTTGAAATTTCAGATTTTTGAGTGACAGTGGGTCTGTAGGTTCAGGACATTAGTTCCATCTTTTCATGATATGTCCCAGATTCTCCACTACATCTGAGGTTTTGAATGGTGATTAATGCTTATTGAATGTTTTGCATCTCACCAGAGTTCATACTTGAGTAGCCATCCATAAATACCTTAGAGATTTTCTTATTTCTTATTTTCTTAGAGAAGTTTACATTTTATTCCTATTCAGCATTATCATGATGTTTTCTCTTTCAATGAAAAATAGTAGCAGTTGGAAATATCTGATGTGACCACAGTTACAGCCATGGTTTATGAACACATTAAAATGCCAAGTGAAATACCTCAGTGATGCAGTTCCCTGAATGACCCCTGTTATGTCTATCACCATGACTAAGTACTTCACATGTAAATATACTGGAGCCTAATTAAAACTTTTTAATCACATTCAGCCTTAATAACAATGTAATTAGGTTCTAATCTGTTTTCTCTGGCAAGTGTAGTTTAATTTCCACAAGAGTTTATTTTCAATTCTGCATTAAAATGATGTATAGTTTGATCTCTATAGGCCTACTCTTTGATCCACATTAGTCCATGCTTGTGAGCGAGGTAAACGCTTAAGCTTTTTTCTGTATCCAAGAACATGCCCCAAGACAGTCTATTCACTGTTTAGTCAGCTGCATGTGAAAATCTGTAGATTGAAGACTAAACCACTTGAACAATCCACCTCCATACCATTTTAAAAGACCTTATACATTCCATATAAGTTAATCTCCTTTGCAGGGGTATGATAATGCTGCCTTTCACAAGCTATATATAGAGTCATAATTATTTTTACCATTCAAAAGATCTCATTGAGCATGTGATTTACTGATACACAGAAAGAACTCATATGATTAGTAACAGTGTAGGCTTAGATATAATTGCCAATGACTAAATCAAACAAAAAAAGCCACAACTGCTGTCTCTCCATCAGCATTTCTTAACTTGTATTTCAGAGACACCTGTAAGAAACTACAGCATACCCTGACTGAGAACATGAGATTCATGGTAAAGAATAAATCTCCCAAATGGCCATCTTATCAAGATAACAAAGAAAAGGTTTGTGCTGTGGCCTCACCCAGGGCCAGAAAGCAAACTGAGGTGTGAATGATACCAACCAGTTGTAGAATGGGCAGGGGGTAGGCCATTGAGAACCATCCCAGGCAAGGGGGGGGGAATTCATTTTGTTGTATAGAACAAAAGGCTGCCAGACCTGTTTGCAAGAGAAGCTTGATTTATTTACATTTAAAGCAAAGGAGGTACTTTAAAACAGTATATGTTTGAGATGCTCTGGGTCAGTCTACACTGCCTGGTTCACATGCTTCGTTGCTGTTTTTTACTGGAATAAAGAATCAATGCTGCATCATCATCAACAAACATAATCTTTTCCTAACACACATCCTTATTTTTTTACACACCCAACATAGGTATGTCATAAGGCAATATGCGTTAGCCTCTCATACTGACACAAAGGTATTAAAAAATCCATCCAGGAGCATGAAAGTGAGAAAATCAAGTGTGACATTATTCAAAAGGTACATTTTGTTAATCATCCTTTGAATTTACTATGACTGTGCAGTTTCCCTAAACATCCCAATGACATTCCCCACCGTTCACAATCTTATAATCTGGTGGCTCAGGGAGACTTCCCTGAGACAATATGAGCCTTGTTTTACTTCTAACTCTATGGCATGAAAAGCCGCCAATTAGGATTTTGTGATTTTATGTTCTCGGGGATGGTACCATTTATTGGGTGTTGAAGAGGGGGGTTGAACATATTGTGTCAATGAACATAACAAGTAATTTCTGTTTAAGCTCATTTTTTAATGAATATAGGTAATAGGCATATACTGTATAAATAGGCATTTACACATATCCATTTACCTACTCATTGTCTGTCTGTCTCAATTGCATATCAATATGTCAACATATCACAATTGTTTAGCCAACGTGTCTTTGACAAAAAAAAAAATCCTAGATGGATAAAATATTAGGCCTATGAGTGTGTTTTTTATTACTTTCATATTTTGGTGCTTGGTGTGATGCTTGGGAGACTGGGCTATTTTATCCACCAAGAGCGGCAGGTGTGCTACAAGGAGAAATGTTGGGACAGATGATTACTTTGTTCAAATGTGCTCATTTGTGCTGCTGTCAAATTTCCTTTTCAGCTGTCAATGCTCTTGATAGTATACAGACTAACAGAGGAGGAACAGGGTTCCAATTATGATCTGATCTTTGTGAGTGTCTCTAAAAAAGAACAGTAGCCTATATGTAGGTGCGGCGAGCTAATAAATAAATAAATATAAATGTATATTTGCATTAATGTCACCAGGAAGCATGCCAATAGAAATATATACTAATTTGTAGGTGTGATTGCCTGGAGTCTGGAAATATAAAAAGCATGATCGTGGGATACAGTTAAGTAATTTACAAACATATATGTCAGGCCAACTGACACCTTTACATTTTATTCAGTTTGTCACTGAACTAGGCCTACTGGATAAAAGAATGTGCCTTATGCATTTGTGACTTAAAGTAAACTGTGCTTGCATGCAGATGTGATGTAAACACAAGTTGATCTGCTAAGACCAACTTTTGATTCTTTGATATTGAAGAAGTTCAAGTTCATCATTTTGGGGTGCTATTAGATTAGAACTTCAGCCCAAAGTTGGAAACCATAGGATCATGTTGGAGAACATGCACATTTTGTCGCGAACTGTTTATCACAGAAATGACCTGCACATATCATTGGGTTCGGCTCTTTCACATGAGGGGGGGGGGGGGGGGGGGGATTTGGACACAACTTGTGTTCGTCGGACTCGTTAAGGGTTAAAAGTGTTAACTTTTGTGAGCTCTCCATTCTGCTGTGCCCTTTAATGACATTCACTATTATGCACCTAGCAGGGTTCTAATGCGTAGGCCCAGTTCTTCTGGAAAACATGTTTATTCTAGGCTAATGATTTATCTTTAACGTAAATATTACTCAGTGTGTTGAAGGGGAAAGAGCTTATTTGTGAATAAACTGATGGTGCTGGTCATTTTTAGCGACCCCACAGAAGTATGATTTGACTACTTTCATGGGAGCTCAGCTTCTCTCTAAGGCAGCTCAGCTCCCACGGGCTCCCACGTAGTTCCCAACCCTGAGAACAATGCTTATTGTCCTAGCCAACATCAGTCAGTACAACAAGTTAGTATTCAATGGTTTGCTAACCAAACTCCGAGTAGCCTACCCTAAAACAACTGTTAGGCTACATTGACAACATGATGAGTGATGACAACAAGTTACTTTATACCTTGTTTGGTTATTTGCTGCTTAGCCCAAAGTCTAATGCAGGTCGCTTAGCCTACTTCAGTGAAAGTGTATTAAAACAGTTGGCAAGTAGCCTAATTCAATTAATCCCTAATAAAATGTTGGACACATACAGTACCCTCCAGAATTATTGGCACCTCCGCTAAAGTTGACTAAAAACCGGTATAAAAATAATCTGTTGGTGATTTATTGTAATCTCACAATGAAAAAAATTAGGAAAAATCCAACCTTGAAGGGAAGCAAATATATTTTGAGTAAAAGGAAAATCTCATAAAGAAATAAATATTTTTAACAAAAACACATTGCATGGGGTTCTTTTCAGTATAGCCATTCTTCTACAGTATGTATGCCAAAGACACCTGCAAGTGTTTCTATCCACATTTTTATTTCATCTGACAATAGACCCCACTTCCAGACAAAGTCACTGTACCATTCAGTAGCTCCTGCCATTTACATTGGTAATTAAATGACTGGACAGGCTTTTACCTGGCATGCCTTCTAAATAATCTATTAGCACGGAGGTCACTTTTGAAGATTTTTTGGGGGGACTTGTTGACCCCAAGATGATACCTTTACTCTCCAACAGTGGTTCTTATGGAATATTTTCCCTATCTTACCATCCCCCATACAGTATGGGTCTTTGTCCAAGCATGTTTGTCACATTTCCAGATGATTAGAACCTTTTAATCATTGTTTTAACTGTATAGGCATTTTCAACAAAGTAACTAGTTTTCATTGACATTCTCTGACTTTACTAATGTCAACACACTTTATTTAAATTTAAATTTAGTGTATTCTCTTGTCTTTCGGATGTTGAAAAATGACTTAGAGGATTTAACCTCTATGTGACTTTATTTTCATACCATAGTGAAAAAGAGAGTCATGAACTACTTCTGAAAGTTCTCAGACACTCTGCACTTAAATAAATTGAAATTATATATGAAAATGCTTCTGTTAGGTTTCGTATATAATATTTTCCGGGGTGGCAATAATTGTAAACAACGTGTTATCGTTAAAAAATATTAATTTCTTTATGAGATTTTCCTTTTTCTCAAAATAAATTTGCATCCCTTCAAGGTTGGATTTTCCTATTTTTTTCATGGTGAGATTACAATCAATCACCAACAGATTTTGTTTTATCCTGGTTTTTAGTCATCAGTCATCTTTAGCAGATGTGCCCATAATCCTGGAGGGTACTATATGGATAGGCTATGTTAATTCACACACCTGTTGTATGGTGGGCGTCAGAATACTTTTGGATGAAAGAGTAGCCTACACGGTTCACACCGCCCCATCATGGTCGCGATCAGACAGAGGATTGTTGTGTAACTGAATAGGCACACTGCGGCTGCATTGTGTAAATAGCCTACGTATTAGAGCAATGGTTAGTGTTATGTTCATTAAGACATTCCTTTGCGGATTGAAGCAAAAAGGGGTGGGGGGCTTTACATAATTATGTAGGCCTATGCTTTTTCACGTGAAATGGTCCTTTAAAAGAAGGCTGCGTTTGATCACTCATATGCACATCCACAGTGAGCGGACAGTGAGAAGTGGGCTGTGATTTCTTCACATATTTTTGTGACTAAATCGCATTCAAGATGGTGACTTCCTACCCCTTACCGGAGGGATTCTCCGATTTCGATGTGTTCTCTCTGGGATCTTGTCTTCTTGTAGAGGGTAAGTGATTGACAAACGTTGGGTTTTAAATGAAGAAGCGATTTCATAATGGGCGGCAGTACAGTAGCGGTCTGTCAGCTGATGCTAACCGAACTGACATCTCCACCAGGAGTGATGTAACATATCTGTTTTTAAATTATACATCAGGGCAGAGGATGTCACATTTCATCCCCGCTGTTTCCAAAGAGTGATAAACACTGTTATGTTGCCTAGTGCTGGGTCTAAGCAAAGATGGTCTGAATATTGACTGTTGCATACATTTCCTTTAAGGACTCCTTGGATTCTTCCTAAATGCCGTGACGGTTGTTGCTTTCCTTAAAATTAAGGAATTGCGGACACCAAGTAATTTCCTCGTATTTAGTCTTGCCATGGCTGATATGGGAATCTGTTCGAATGCCACCATTGCGGCATTTTCCAGTTTTCTTAGGTAAGTTTGAAAGGTTGCCTAATCCTGTCAGTTCTGTTTTCTCCTTTCATGAGCTGAACAATATGATTGTGATATGAACATATCTAGAAACATAGGCCTACACTGATTTAAGTCACTAAAAGGAGATACATAGCCTAAAGCACTTTTCGTAGGACACAATGTAGTAGGCTAGGCTAAAAGGCCCTCATTATTTCAAATGGCTCTGAGCAATATTCTTTTAGAGGGCCCTGAATTACTTAACAGATCTGCCAGCATAACAATAGCCTACCGAAACAAATCAACTTGCTTGTTATTCCTCAGACAAGTATAAAGCTCAAATTTGTTGACTATACACATTTCAACAGGGACAACTGTGTTGTGATGTCAATAGTATAAGTATCCTAATTGTCTGCTGTTGTAGAGTTAGTAAAGAGAAACATTTTCTATGTGAGGAGTAAATAAGACCACTGTGATGAATAAATTGTCAATTAATTTGAGTTGTATTGGAAGTTGAAGGTTGATAAAATAATGTTGTGTAGCATAATTATATATTTAAACTTGTAAATTAATCAAGTGTGTGTTTTAAGTGACTGATTTTGTTGTTGAAAATCTTAGATATTGGCCCTATGGATCTGATGGATGTCAGACTCATGGCTTCCAGGGGTTTGTCACTGCTCTCGCCAGTATCCACTTCATTGCTGCCATTGCCTGGGACAGATACCATCAGTATTGCACCAGTAAGAGTCATGGCCAATCATGTGACATGGGGACGTATGAGGACTTTAGATGGAGAGGGAGAGTGGGAGGGGGGCTGCAGGGCTTAAGGGCTGCTCTTTGACAGCAGTGGCAGCTGTCTGGACCACCCTGTATCAAAAGAGGCCACCTGCTCCCAGTCTGCAACTGTATGTGACATGATGTAGCCCGTGATGTCCCGGGGCCACTCTCCCACTCAGCTGGGCATGAATAGCTCCCCCACAGATTAACAGCCACTCCAGCAATTGAAACATCCTTTGTGGGTTTTATATGCTCAAAGAAAAACAGTGTTGCTATAATTTACCTGAGGATGTTATACATTTATGTGGCTTGAACACCTAAACAAAATGATTTTACAAGAAACAAAACTTAATGGAGGAGTGGTTTCTCTAGAACTGAGCAATTTTGGAGCTCAGCAACCAAACATTCAATTGTCACTGCAAAGTGCTGTCCCTCAGCTACAACACAACTGACATATAGACTTTTCGATTGTTAGCCCCTTGATGTGATTGATTGAATCTAGAAGGGTCACATTTGTTTGTCAACATACATACACTGGTGGAAAGGCCAACATGTGTCCTCAGAGCATATTGCATGAGAGCTGCAGAACTTGAGTAAAACATGTTCTGTTTGAGCATGCTGACCTTAAAATTAATTCAGTAAATAGTAATGTCTGTCTTTCTATTTTAAGGAACTAAATTGCAGTGGAGCAGTGCCATCAGTCTGGTGATCTTCATCTGGCTCTTTACTGCCTTCTGGTCTGCCATGCCTCTGATTGGTTGGGGAGAGTATGACTATGAACCCCTGAGGACCTGCTGCACACTGGATTACAGCAAGGGAGACAGGTATTCACTACTGTTTAGACAAACCCTAAACACAAACTCTCTTTATCAAATTACATGATGAAGCTCTAAAGTTTTTGATGTGTGAGATGTCTGTTAGTGGATATGTGTTGTCACTTTGATACTGCCTGTCATTTTTTTGGTCTTATAAAGTTAATTTGAACATTTTCTACCAGATGTTTCTTGCCCTTAATTATTATGCATATATCATTCTCTCACATTTCAGTGAAATGGTTCCACTGAAAATACTTATTTGTGTTTATATTTACCAGGAATTACGTCTCTTACTTGATCCCTATGGCTATCTTCAACATGGGTATTCAGACATTCGTTGTTATGTCCTCCTACCAGTCCATTGACAAGAAATTTAAGAAGACTGGTCAACCCAGGGTGAGTCTTGCATATGTTTCACATCAAACTGGCTACATGGAATCAATGGCTTACAAACATGCCATGTTGCATAAGTTATTATTCACGCTGCCTGAGCAAGGCTGAGGTTTTTTGCCTGAGAGCACAAAGGCGTGTATGCTCCTGATGCGAACAACTTTTCATTGGGGCAGAACTGTTATGTAACCCATAAATAGAATCATACACCGCCAAGTGCTTCAAGCCCAGTATTGCTCCTATGTTTCAAAACAACTAGAAGAAAAATACTATATTTTTCTCATCACCAGGAAAGCCATTAGCCTGGTTTGTTGCCAGGAGAATAAGAACAGCACTATACCATCGCATTAGCATAAAACACATCTGATATGTATGGATTTGGTGCATTCTTTACAGAAAATTAAGTACATGACAATGGGAATATTTTAGAGAGGGTTAATGCTTTTGTGTACACGTGTTCTTTCACATGTGTGTGGTTCTACTTTATGTCTTTGTTTATTCTAAAAGATTATAAAATTAGTGTAAGCAGATAATATTTCTCCCATTTAATGTATTATCCTCTGCATGTGACTGGGATGTCACATGTATGCAGACCTCATGACCATAACTATCTTTGTCTCTTTGTGTGTGTGTGTGTGTGTGTGTGTGTGTTTGCAGTTCAATGCTACCACTCCTCTGAAGACCATGCTTTTCTGCTGGGGTCCATATGGAATCCTGGCTTTCTATGCTGCCATTGAGAACGCTAACCTGGTATCACCTAAGCTGAGAATGGTGAGAGCATCCTATTTCTCTATTCAAAGATCATTTGCTACTATGGAAGTTATAACAGAAAGGTACATGTTTGTGTTTGATGTTTTGTATTGTTTTGTTTAGGCTATGTTTACTGATGTTTTTGGTTTTTATTTTGCAGATGGCTCCCATCCTGGCTAAGACCTCCCCAATGTTCAATGTCTTCTTGTATGCCCTTGGAAATGAGAACTACAGAGGAGGAATCTGGCAGTTGCTCACTGGGCAAAGGATGGAAGTGCCTCAAATTGAGAATAAGTCCAAATAAATAATTAATTTAATAATCACACCTACATCTATGTCCTGTATTTTGTGACAGGTATGATCCACATCTCTGTCTTTTTGATGTTTCTGTGATTTTCGTCTTGGTTGAACCTTTGCATAGTCGCTTCATTGTGTGATGTGGTATCTCACATCATTGTCTGTGTGTGATTTTATGTGGGTTTTGCAAGGAGTTGTGGTTGGTATGAGATCCAAAAAGGATATCATTTTTGTATCACTGTCAGGGCTTTTTATCAACCACTCATCATAACTGCACAATTTCTGAAGCCACCCTCTCACAAGATATAAAATAGGTTATAAAAGTTCATACACACAATGTCTTGTGGGCAAACATAATAAAGACTTCCATTCAAAGACAATTATCAGGGCAGGTCTGACCTCTTCCACCTTGATCAAAAGACTTTGCAGGCAGAGCCTTCTGTGCTGCCCCCAGTCTATGGAACGATCTACCCCTCCACATATGCACTGCCCCCTCCCTAGACTCCTAAAAGCACACCTGCTCTCTGAGGCTTTTGGCCTCTGACCCCCCCATGACCCGTCCCTTTTGTTTGTTAAGCGACCTAGGGTATCCTGAAAGGCACTATACATTTAAGCCATCATTATTATCATCATTATTATTATTATTGTTATAAAAGTAATTGTGTGTGAATAGAGAAAATAAAAATAAACAAAAGACCCAAACAACCATTCAGCTGAAGTTAATTCAGTGTTAACTTCAATTGTCTTTATTTAGGTCAATTGTCTTTATTTAGGTTGTTAAAAAGCATAATTCAACAAACATTACAAACTCTCCTATCATTGAATTCATTGCTTATATTTCTAGTTTTAGACACATCTCTGTTAACCTCTGTCTCTGAGTCAGTTGATGAAATGTTGTACATATTCCAAACCTATATCAAAAGAGCTATTTTTCTATTCCTTTTTCTGGGATGGGGGAGGGGGAAGCATATGGTCAAAATCTATCTTGTTTGAGCTACACTGAAGAGTAGGTCAGCCCAGAGGCAGCATTAGCAAAGCAACATTTTCTAATCCCATAAACAAGGGTGCTTTTCATAAAAACACATTCCCCAGGACCTCAAGATTAGCAGTGGGAAGGAGATTATAAGTCAAACATACGGTACTTGGATCTGATTCTCACAGGCAGATCTAGTTTTAAAACAACAACAAAAAACATTTTTAACAAACTTTCCTTTGGAACAATATATTATAATCAAGATAAGGTAATACAATGTTGGGGTTATAAATTCAGCAGTCATTTTACTGAACCATCTACAACAGTGGACAAAAGACATCACAGCCATTTTGACCTGAATAGCCAAATCAATTCTGTGAGATGTAAACTTTACAAAATGATATGAGTACAATGTATTAAAAACTGTTACTAGAGGTAAAATGCAAAATTTAATAAGCCCCTTGTTCATGAAGAAGCCCCAATTTCTGTGCAAACTCCAGACCTCCAACTGTGACACACATCACATACATGATATGTCAAATATATTCAGCTGCTGAATCTACAAGCAGGAGTGTTCAGGTGTGTTTTTGTGTCTAAAGACATCAAAAAATAGTTTATGTTGTAAATTCTGTTGACACAATTCATTTTGCACCTCAGCCTTTTTATCAAGCAGTAATGTTTTCTAAATAATTCCCTTAATGTGCCTGTGATTGTTCATGATGTATTATGTATTATTGTATATCTTTTAAAAGTAATAACGATGGCAAACCTAATTCCCAGCCTGTAAAGCAAGTTGTAAAAGTACACTGTTATATACTGGGACATATTTAGAGGACCAAAGTAACTGGAAAACAAAATCTATACATTTCATGATCACCAATGAAGTCAATAGTGCTTGTATGTTAACTACTTTGTTTCATATTGATGGCTTGTATAATTGATCTTATGCATGTGTGTATGTAATATGTGTCTCTATGAATGTTCAGCTGTGCTCCAACTTGGTCTGGTGTTGCTGTTGGCTTTGTATTGTGAATTGCTCACTATTCAAGAGTGCTTTTCTCAAATCTAACTAATTTCCATGTTAACATGCTGCCTTCATCACAGTGAACTTTTCTTAAAATGAAAACAACCTGTTTCATTAAAACGGAATGTGACAAAAAATGTTATGGGCTTGAAATCGTATACGATCTCTTACCTCTCCTTTAAAGCTTTCCTTTTCTCAACACATTGATCTCAGTATCTAAGCAATGACTCTTGACCAATTATGAAAATCTTCCCTGCAAGAGTGTACATTTTCAAACACCTGTGTTAAAAAGGTGTAGCGAAGGGAAAGAGCAGTCACCCCAACCAGCCTCGAACCTGGGTCTCCAGGGTACGGAACCACACAACCTCTTGTGCAGACCATGGTTCTTTCAAAACTGGACTATTGCAATTCATTGTTAGCTGGCCTATCTGCTTGTGTAGTGAGACCATTAGAGTTGATTCAGAATGCTGCAGCATGTCTGGTCTTTAATCAGCCAAAAAGGAGACATGTAACTCCTCTGTTTGTTACTCTCCATTGGGTTCCTATAGCAGCCAAAATGTAATTCAAATCCCTCACTCTGGCCTAAATAACACTTGCTGGATCTCTCCCCTCTTGCCCACTGTGGTTCTCTGATGTGACAACCATCCATTAATGCTAAGAGGTCACAATCAAGACTCTTTGCTCTGGTGGGCTCCATTGGTGGAATGAGTTGCCTAGTATTCTGCGTTCTTGTGATAGTTTTGGGACTTTCAATAAGTA
The DNA here is from genome assembly GCF_018492685.1 of Alosa sapidissima. Lineage (NCBI taxonomy): Eukaryota > Metazoa > Chordata > Actinopteri > Clupeiformes > Clupeidae > Alosa > Alosa sapidissima. The sequence continues at coordinate 32,325,165 of NC_055972.1, read as the reverse complement.
TTTTAAGACTCACCTGTTCACCTTACTCTTAATGGTTATTGTTTGTTGGTGTTTGTTTGTTATGGTTTGTATGTTTATGGTTTTGTTTATATAAAAAAATGTGTTATTATTACTACTAAAATTACTATTAATTTTTAAGTATTATCTTTTCAGTAACGTAATGTTCACCAACCATAAGCCGCTTTGGACAAAAGTGTCTGCAAAATACCATAACTATAACCATAAATACTCAGTGCATACAAAATACAAATATTGTCTCTATAATGTTATTTCATTTGAGCTTTTATTTTAGAGAAGAGCGAGAATTACATGATCTTAAAATAAAAAAAAAAAAACATTATCCCACTTGACGTCAAAACTAAGAGAGATTTATGTTTTAAAAGAAAAACATCATGAGATTTTCAGCATGGCCAAGACTCCAAATGTAGGGATTATACCATATTTAGATTTAGAATCTCTGACACAAGACCATAATTTGTCCACTTATTGATTTATTTTTTTATCAGCTGTTTTTAACTTACAACAGCACTTTGAAGTCTTACATCTGAGAAATTCAGGTATTTACAGTTCAATTGGGATTAGGCATGGTAAACCAATGAACATTTCGCATGGGGCTTTTAAGAAGATTACACAGCAATATGCCATCTCAGAGTCAGTTTGGGTGAAGTTTAAAGGTGAAACCTGACAGTGTTACAAGTCTGTGTGTAATCTGGTGAAGGATTGCACATGAGATATTTATTAGTGTAGTGGGTTATTATTAATTAGTTATTAGTGTATTGGGCAGTAATGGGACAACATTTCATCCTCAAAACCCTAATAAATACTCTCCTCAGTTCCTAAACATTTACAGAATTTTGTTAAATAAAGAGGTGAAGCAGTACAGTGGTAAACATGCTCCCATCCCAACTTTTTTTGAAACATGTTAGTATCAAATTCAAAATTAACATATATTTTCAATGAAATAGTCAAATTTGTCATTTTCAACATTTGATATTCTGTCTGTGTCCTTTTTGCAAGTAAAAATGAGTGTAAGAGATTTGCAGATTATTACATTCTGTTTTTAATTCACATTTTACACAAAGTCCCAACTTTTTCTGTTTTGGGGGTGTATGTGCTCCAGAGGTATTGAGAACTGGTTTGACACTAAATCCGGACTGTCACTGACTAAGATGTAGTCCATTCACTTCTCAGTGTAGCAAAGTACACTAACACTTCCAAAGAGAAAATGTAATGAGGGGGAACCACATCAATGTCATGCCATTAATTTGACCAAAATCTACACAGCATGCACAGATGTTATGGTTCACATCAAGGGAGTTAGCAGTCAGAAATGACGCAGATCAAACAACACACCAATTCTGGCAAATCTCTCACGTTAATACTCAATCCGGAGAAATAGACCATCAATCAATGATCGCATTGTGAATACAGAAATGATCATATTGTGAATAATCAACAAGAAAGAAAGTAGTAATAACACTGTTAAATAATTCAAGTCAACAAGTTTGCCCTTTTAAAATAAATTGAATTTAACAGATTGCAATTGCAGAGTAATCTGGATTAGGGATGTTTACGTCATTGGTCTTTACAGAGATCACTGTTCTAATTCATTAAAACACTCATTTCTGACCATATCACAGGGAAGTTAAATGGGATCTCTTTCCACTTCACATTGAGTTGGTCATGTTGTGATATCCATATTCACAATTTGTTTGAAATGTATACATAAAGAATATTGTTCACAATGCACAGTAACCAGTCAAATGCCAATCTAATAGACCTTCAAAGTAAATTAGTACCATAACATCCTTTGTGGTGACTGAATAAGGAGTGAATTACATCATCATATTTCTTGAATTACCACACAGTCCTCCAGTCCTTCCACTGAATGCCTTACCAATGGATGGATGCATGGATGGACTGGCTGCCTTGTGGCTATCCGAAAACACGTCTACTAAAAGACATAATTTTCTGATGAACCAAATTTGTGTTGCCATTTTTCATTAAATGTTTCTGAATGGATTTGTATTATAAATAAATTCAACAAATTCTTAAATCCGTTGCTCTTCAACATAAGGAGTTTTACAGCCATATCAATGATGCTCGGTTTATAACCCAAACCTATTCCACACAACTGTATCTATACTAACAAGGCATCAAATCAGCTGGTATTCCAACAGAATTTTTCAAGTGACGAATTTGCCTGATGTGTTCAGACTCCATTAATCAAATTGTATCCCGTTCAAGCAGGATATTTTAATCCATTGTTGATGGTTCGTTCAACCATGGGGATTAAAATTGTGATCAATCTTTGCATTTTTCAATTTCCTATAGTTCTGTGTCAATCTATTTGATGTGACATGCATAACGTCCATAAAATATGTGCAGGGATTTATTTACTACAACCCCAAATCAAAAAAAGTTGGGACGTTGTGTAAAATGCAAATAAAAACAGAATGTGATAATATAAAAGTCTCGTAAACCCATATTTAGCAGCAAAAAGGACATAGACAACATATCAAATGTTGAAAATGAAAATGTTGACTATTTCATAGAAAATATGTTCATAATGATGTGATGCCAGCAACATGTTTCAAAAAAAGTTGGGACAGGAGTATATTGACTTGACTTGCCCCCCCTATACACAATGAAAATGGTTTTGTTGTGGAGGTGAAGGATTAACAGGCAAAAACTCCAAAGAGCAATATCTACTGACAAGGTAATGTTTCACGATTCTGGTGAGATTTGTCGGGCCGCCATTCTTAGAAATTGTATGGCTGGTTTTCTCGGTAGCGACTCGCTACATCTATGCTGTATAGCTACAGTATGCTAGGTGAACGATTCGCCTATTACAAGTTTGTTTACCTTCAGAAAGGTTATATTAAGGTGAAAATCTTGCATAGTGTACCTTTAACAAAATTCTGTAAATGTTTAGGAGACCAGTTGCTAAAGTTTTGAGAATGAAATGTTGTCCATTCCTGCCCGATACAGTTGTTCAACAGTATGGTGTCTTCTTAATCATGTTTTCATTCCATGATGCACCTAATTTGACAGGTCTGGACTGCAGACAGGCCATCATAGCACCTGGACTCTCCCTTTATGGAGAAATACTATTTAAATATGTGTAGAATTCATTTTGGCATTGTTTTCCTGAAATATTCAAGGTCTTCCCTGGAGAAGACATTGCCTGGATTGCAGTATGTAATGCTCAAAACCTGTATACATCATTCAGAATTGATTACTGTATGCTTTGCCAAATGGGCAAGATGTCCATACAGTAGGCACTAATGCTCCTCCACACAGGCATGTTGGGTTTCGAACTGAGCACTAAAACAAGTTGGATAGGTTGGATACTTGGATAGGCCCTCTCTTCTTGAGCCCAGATGAGTCCATGATTTCCAAAAAATTGCATATTTTGATTGGTCTAGCCACAGGACCTTTTCCCATGTTACCTCAGTCCATTTTAAACAAGCTCAGGCCCAGATAAGAGGGTGGTATTTTCTGTATCATTTCTCAATACAATTTTAACTGTTACAATTTTGGCTGCAGTTTTTGAATTGAGTTTCAAACTGCGCACATAGACTATGGTTATCAGAGGTTTTCCTGAGCCCATACAATGACAGGTCTGGAAACAGGTCTGGTGTTGATGCAGTGCCATCTGAGGTCCAAAAGACCACAGCCATCCAATTTGTTTTCAGTTTGTGTTACCAGTTACCCTAATTGTGAAACATTCCTTCTTTTCTTTTCTTTATCATTACAACTTGACAGCATTTTGTTACCCCCGTCCCAACTTTTTTTGAAACATGTTGCTGGTATCAAATTCAAAATTAACATATGTTTTCCATGAAATAGTCAAATTTGTCATTTTTAACATTTGATATGTTATCTATGTCCTTTTTGCAACTAAATATGAGTTTAAGAGATTTGCAGATTATTACATTCTGTCACATTTTACACGTCCCAACTTTGTTTCAGGGTTCTATTTATTTTATATATACATACAGGAAATGAGAGAGAAGTATTCGTTTACTAGAAGTTCACTTTTTCACCCTTACTGCATATATGGCCTATAAGACAAGTCTGCAAACATCAGCGTCATACACGTCTCACAGCCATAGCCTTTTTATTGACACCAAACAGATGTAAAGGATGCTCTCATTGTACAAGTTCATGGAGTGACAAACATGTTAAAGCAATCTAAAAAGCACACAAGCTTTATTTTCTGCTGATTTAAGCAGGGTTTGGCTAGGGGATTTTGCCTCACCATCAGAAATTAATACTTTTGACGAACACAGAAGATTACACAGTAGTCTTGCATCTCTAGAGCTTGGTTTCAAATGAGATCAGAGTGGAAACACAGGACAAAATAGCAAAAATGTTGATCCCCAGGGAAGGCAATCCAGTTAGGAGGTGGGATTGGACTCTGACGTCTATCACTGCCCAGACACAAAATTAAAACCATATTATCTACAGTGAATGAAAAGACTGCCAAGGCAGACTGTCAGGGATTAGTCCAACAGATCGGGAGGGGGTGAGGGGGTGGGGCATCTCAGACATACTGTATAGCATTCTTAGTTCTGCCTATTGCCCATCAAGGACATCATGATCTATATAGAGGGGACAGTTTGCATATTAGAAATTATATGACACATGGTATGATGTGGAGGCTATGCTCCTAATTTCAATGCAATCTGTCAACACATAATGAGATAACTTTTATTTAATTTCAGACACAACACAAAACACTATTCTGTGTAGCACAGTGATACAGTTAGTAATGAAGTAATAAAATAAATGTGTTACAGTATCTGTATCATAAAATCATAAAAGTCAGGCCTCATTTATTTACCACACCAGTCTAGTCAGAGAGGTACTTCAGTTCAGTTCACACATGCAGTGGAAGGTAGACCTCTAGTGGTAAGAAATAATAATGAAAATATATTTTATGATAGTCCTTGGGCCAAGGACCCAAAATATAGCATACCGGTACCATCTGGGTGGGCAAATTTTAGTTGTGATTTTTTTATACCTACACATCCCTATGTTTTGATATGATAGACCTCTGAGATTGGTAGCTTTTTAGTGGTTATCACCTAATGAAGTAAACCACCCCCCCAAAAAAATCGCATTTTAGACACCTGGTGCATGTCCTGGTTGAAGCCATGGTTAAGACACTTGTCAGTGTTGTATAATATTGAATTTGGTATCCTTTTAAAGATTATATTCTGAGCTTTCATTCAAACACATTGAGGTCCTCTGATCAACACAGAGGACACTGGAGCTCTTTGAACTAACAAAAACACAACATTTTTCACAATTTCCGCCTAAACTTTACACCTTCTTTATGCCCTGTGGCATCAGAGAACATTACAGACACAAAAGACAGAACCTGAAATACTCTCAGGACTCCAAGGATTCAGGAAATGTATGCTTTACCCATACTACTTCATTGTTGGATGTGATTTTAGGGCTAAACCAAGAAGGATGATTTTGGCCAAAATTCCGCACATGGAACTTCATTGGTTTGTTAGGTAGATGTGTAATTGTGTTTCTATTGTCATGCCAAGTGTAAATGTAACATTTTGACCACAGCTATATCAGGTAACCTATGTAAGGTAGTTAAGTGTATAAGTTGGTAAGTAAGGTCAGAAGTTTATAACAATGTGGTTTCCACAGGTAGGCTTTAAATAGGTAATATGTGTATAACCATGTTGTTTACACAGCAAAGTTACATAAGGTAAGTAAGGTAGGTAAGTGTATGACTATTTTTGTTTCCATGGGTGTAAAAGGGGAGTATGCCAAGAAAAGGTAGTCAAAAAGAGTTTGATGTAATTGGATTTTAATGAACTAATTGAATTTAATTCCTGAAACACCATACCACCCATGACTACAGTTCAACATCATCAACATCACTGTCATCAAGATCTGAGTCTGTCAGCTGTAAAACAGGCTCTTCCTCACTGTGTTGGTTGGCACAGGTTTGTAGTTTACACAGATTTGTGCACTTCAGGCCATTAAGGAGGCACGTACACTTTGGTAGTTGGCATGACCTAACATACTTGCAAGCCAGCAGATGCAAGACGGCATCTGGTGCTGGAGAACCACGCATCCACTGGATCTGAAGCTGTCCATTATCGTCTATGGTCCATCCATGGTCCTTGGGGCTTGGTACAGATAGCTGGGTTTCAAGAGACCGCTTCCAGATTGCAGCCTGGTAGTTGGCACGAAGTGAATGCATGTATAGGCAATCCTTGCATGGCGGAAGCTGACTAGACTCTACCTCACCACGTCTGGTGCAGAAAAGTTGGTACCGAAGAATATTGACATCTGTAGTGTGTGTGGAGTGTACATACATGCATGTGATTTCTTGCAGCTTCTTGAACAGCTCATCAGACATATCCCAAGCACGGCCAAGCTCAAGGAAGGCTTCTTGGTATGTCCTGTCTGATTTCATCAGTTTAAGGGTTCCAACTTTCCCACGTCCTGCAAATGCACTAACAGTGTCACAGCCGGTGAATGCATGCATACCAATCAAGGCACCAGAAATACTATTGCCAAGTGATTGGAAGAGTTTGGTGATGTCCAGGAACCTTGTCTGACTCTGTGTGCCACATTTTTGGTAAAGTTGGCATGGGATGTCTTTGCTCAAACCTAGGGTCAGCACCAGAACATCTGTCACTATTGTGTTGAGGTACTTAGCAAATATAGTTGATGGACACAATGTATGTAGTGTAGTGGATGGGAAGGGAAGCAGAGATAAATTTCACTGAATTTGACAAGTGTAATTATTACAATCAAGGACACAGCAGGGGTTTAGCATAGAAAATCTTTACATTTACTGTTGTGTACTGTAACTAATAATGGAGTGAACTTTGATGTTAAGACCAAAAAGAGAGTTAAATGCATGTATATGTGTTAAGGAGGGTATGAATTAAACTAATAGTAAAATGGCAAAGATTTTCCATGGAGTGTAAAGAGTGGTTAACAGAGTTGTATCTGCTTACCGTCTCACTAGTAAACAAGAGGACCTATCCTGAAGGTCCTTACCATTGATATAGTAGTGCAAAATCTGCAATGTAAGCATGTCGCAAATCATATAAGACATACAGATAAGATAAATGATACAACAGATAGTTTTTTTTAGGGTTATGACAGTAGGTTTACATCATTTGATAGAAATGTTTTTTTTTGACTTTATGACTTATGACTTATTTTGCTAAAAGGTGAGAGAAATGTTCTTGGTCATTCAGTGCATCCTGCCCTAGTACTATCCACCTGCTTTTTCAACATGCACTCTGTCACAAACTGTACAAAACTAACCCACATAACCCACACTGCTGCCAAAGCAAAAGGTCTCCCCACACCCACTCTGTCAGACCTCAAAACTATGGTAAGCACACATACAGTATTGCAACCACAATGACACAGGACTTCACCTCTCACTCATCTGCCACTGCCAACCAACAGCCTGGTACTGTCTGTGCGCCCTTCTGCCCTGCTATGCTCTTTGTTATCTCTACTGTGTTGGTAGCTATACTGTAGGACATCATGTGTAAAGCTGCCATTTCAGACAAACTTCCATTTTAGTCCTGACATTATTAAAGGAAAATTCCGGTATTTAGACTACAACTGACTGTCCCATTGGAGGAAGTTGTGGAGAAAGTCTTTGCCAAAAGATACCAAAATACACAGAGCTAGCTGCTGAATGTAAACATTCAAGGTGTACTGTAATCCACCACAGAGACAGCATAGATGATGCAGCAACATTGAGTTTGTCAGGGCAGCTGGAGTTGGGCTAAAGAAGGCAGTAAGTGAGATGGCTGATAGCACCAAGTAAGTGAGCCTCTGGCTCTGGCAGAGAAGGAAGGACAGGGTATGGGAAATAAATAATACAGAGAAACATTAAAGGATGGCCCCTAGCTGATGACCATGCACCACCAGTAACAACATTGTGTGTGTTGTTTACAATGGTAAAGCATCTAAATAGTTTAAAGAACTATCTAGAAATAGAAAAAACACATTTTCATACAACTTAATGATACAAACATCTATATACAGCTGTTATGTTGTCTATGACATGTTTTCTCAAATTTCACATACTGTTACGTGATATGGTTTGTTAATGGAAGCCCCCATTTAGGTTAGAGCATTCTTCAGACAATGACCTAGCAAGCGTCATTTGTTTTTAAGGGCATTAAAACGATGCTAAGGCCCTGCAAATTCTATGGTAGCCTATAACAGAATCTTGAAGTCAGAATCTTTTTATTGCCTGTTTCTAACACAATTATCTTTTGAAAAAAGTATTTTTTCAAACTAACAGTCCAGAGCTTTAATCCAGAGTTTCAGCAATGTTTTCCTTGATTGTGATGTTTCATACACAAGGGCCTCTACAGCACCCCAGGAATTTTGAGGGTTTGCATGAATTCCTTCTTGAAAGGGTTTGCATGGATTCTGTCTTGAAAACACTCGTAATGACTTGTAACAATTCTGGCTTAAAAATTCTCTGTTTTTTATCTCCCCTATATGCGTCTGTTAGTAGTAGGCATCCGGACTTCACAGCTGAAACAATTCAACTCAAATCAACTAACGGCATTCCTTTCACTGGCGTTGCTTCAACGAAGGGCCCTGGCAAAAGTAGAAAGAATTAGGTAACACTTTACTTGAAGGTATACATAAGAGTGAGATGACACTGTCATAACACTAACCCTAACTTGTCATGACAAAAACCGAATGACACTTGACAGAAGCGAGTGACAGCAACGTTATATGATAAATTTATTTAATTTATGACTTGTTTACAATGTTTATGACACGTTCATGACAGTGTCAGGTCACTCTTATGTAGATACCTTCAAGTAAAGTGTGACCAAGAAGTATTCTCTTTTTACCAGCAGATGTCAGTAGCCTACTAAACTACAGTAGGGGGAGAGACCGGGTATGGTTGTAACATGGGGTGAGTTGTAATAGCACCATTTCCACAAAGCAGGAATAAGATATTAGACATATGATCACCTCAACATTTGCACAATTCCACCACTATCCCACATGGTGATTTTTAAGCCTATGTCATCCATTCTAGTTTTACAGAGGAAAACTGATTTTGACATAAGAAGGTAACATTTTTCACCAAGGCTATATTTTGTTTAGTACTTTTACATTTGTTGTATTGTAGTTGTATTATTGTAGATAAAACCACATGCCTCATATTAGATTAAACTGTAGTCTCTGAGGCAAATCATGCATTTTGGCAGACAGGGGTAGGTGTAGGTTGTAACACTTACATATGTAGGTTATTAACACTGGCACATCACACTGTACAAGTTTGTTTTGTGTAACATTGTATACTATTGAGACCAATTTACACAGAAAAACACAAACAGACACCCACACACACTAATAAACACCCACACATGTACCTCACACATACATAGGCTACTCTGGTTATGGTCATTCAGAGAGAAGTAAATAAAAAGACAATGTTCTCTTGTATTCATAGGCCTTTTGCAATGCCCCAAACATGTCTGAAACATATTGCATGGTGTGGGCTCTCTTTTTCTGTCTTTTGTCTAACTGTTACAACTTGCCCCAGTATGAGTTACAACCCACCCCGGTAGTGGGGTAGGTTGTAACAAAGGACGACCTTGTATGTGATTTTCTTGCAGAAATTTGAGTTGGTTCTATCTGAAGTACACACATGACAGTATTTTAAAAATAAATAAATAAAATGTTACAGGATTGTAGCTCAAAAATTAAGAGAGTTACAGGTACTAAAGCAAACGTGTTACAACCATAAAAGGTCTCCCCAAAAACTATGGTAATCACACATACAGTACTGCAACCACAATGACAGACATCACCTCTCACTCAGCTGCCACTGCCAACCAACAGCCTGTGCGCCCTTCTGCCCTGCTATGCTCTTTGTTATCTCTACTGTGTTGGTAGCTATACTGTAGGACATCATGTGTAAAGCTGCCATTTCAGACAAACTTCCATTTCAGTCCTGACAGTGTTAAGAGTAGGGGAGACCGGGTATGGTTGTAACATGGGGAGAGTTGTAACATCACCAGTTCCACCAATCAGGGATAAGATATGAGCCATGTGACAGTTTCTGACTGCTCAGACTTCCTTAACGATCACACATGGACATTTTCAAGTTGTTAGTGCCATTTATCCCGGAGTAAGGAGAAAAATTCAACATCTGAGGTAAGAAAGTAACTTTTTTTTTTTTATTATTATTTTTTCTAGGGCTTTTACCATTGTAGATACAGTTGTATGAGTTACATCAGGTCAAACTATAGTTTGTCTAGTAAAGAATGGTGTAGCTCTCTCTTGCTAATGTCAAAGCACCATGCTAATACAGCTAGCTAAACAATGGATGACAGTGGTGGGGTAGGTTGTAACACAATTTTTGAATATGTTACAACCTGTGGAATGGGGCTAGTAGACCCATTTAATGTCTGTTTAATTTCATCTTTGTGTGTGTGACTGTTCAGCCCTCTCTCTCTTTCCATGAGAGACACAAATACATACACACACAAAAGTATAAACGTTGTGGTTTTTATATTTAGTTTAAAACGTTAATATGATCTTCATTCTCTATGTGAAGAACGGATTGTATGGTATACAATATGTTGGTGAATCTATTTTCACACCTTGTGTACCCTGTTTATGCAATAAATCAGTATATCAAATGGAATTCCATTGTTTTTCTGCATTTTTTTGTACCTGTTACAATCTACCCCAATAGGTGTTACAATCTACCCCAGTAGTGGGGTAGGTTGTAACAAAGGTACACACTGTATTTGTCATAATCTCACAAATTCTGTAATATAGTTGAAGAGATTTAAATGGTTGCCACTTGTAGTAGACAAATGTGGTTACTTTGCCAAAAAGTTCCAGAACTGTAGCTTTAAAAGAAATGGTAGTTTTAGGTGCTGAAGAAAAATGTGTTACAACCATACCCGGTCTCCCCTACAACTGTCCCATTGGAGGAAGGTGTGGAGAAAGTCTTTGCCAAAAGATGCCAACATACACAGAGCTAGCTGCAGAATTTAGAGATTCAAGTCAAGTCAAGTCAAGTCAGTTTTATTTGTATAGCGCATTTAACGTGCACAGAGTGCAACCCAAAGCGCTCATAGGCTAAGACATTGTCATTGACACATAGACTAACAAAGACAATAGCGAACGGAGTAGTCGCCAGCGTACCCGTGACACCAAGACATACAAGACAGACAACAAACAAATTAATAAATAAAATAAATACATTTTTTAAATAAAATTAGTCCAATTTCCAACCGGCTGAAATGTCCAAGGGCAATGATGACTCGCGCGAAACTGCGCACAGCTGTGTCTAAGTGTAGGCTACTGTAGCCTAATTCGCCACCGAGACAGCATAGATGATGCAGCAACATTACTGTAAGTTTGTCAGGGCAGCTGAAATTAGAAGGCAGTAAGTGAGATGGCTGATAGCACCAAGTATGAGCCTCTGGCAGGGTTGGGCGATATGGCTGAAAACTGTATCATGATATAAGTATTTCATATCAGTCGATATCGATAATTATTGATTTAAAAAATCTATTTCAGATAAGGACCATAAGGAAAAAAAGTTCAATTTTACTTTTAGCCTAACTGAGCGAACCTGAGGACGCTGTATGCGAAACGCGTTGTTCGCTCTGAATAAAATCATATAAACGTCAACAGTGTGCGGTAGAACTATCTTAATTTTTGCTATTTAAGTATGTTCCTGCAATCTACCTGCACACCAGGCTGTGCGTGGATCTTGGTAGCCTATCATTGGGAACTTTTATTTTAAACGTAACCTTCCACCTCAGTTATCAATCAAAGCAAACAGGGAAAGGAAATAGCAACACAACCATGAAAAACACTCAAATAAATAAATATGCATGAAAAGCAGCACTGGTTGAAGCCTGGAAATATTGTAAACAAAGTAGCTTAATTTGCTAGTTTATCATAGTCTACTGGTTAGACTGTTCAGTTTTCCCACGTGTGTTTAAGTTTCAAATGAATACCTTTTCTCCTTGGGGCAGGCCCGTTTGAGTCTTGGAAAATACTTTCCATTTGCATCGGGATTGAGATTATTAGAATTTAGCAATTTGTCAATTTGAATGCAACACTTTTGAACAAATTCGTGCAGCGTGCTCATGATGCTAACCGGATTTAATAGCAATATAGCCAGTCGTCTTGCACGATTGTGAATGTTTGGATTACATGTGCATGCTGAGGAGGGAATATGAGCCTGTTTAGAGGGAGAGAGAGAGAGTGCACGGGGCAAGGACTCATTGATAGTCTGTGTTGAGATAGGCCTACTTCTAGAGTTGCACATAGGCCTACTAGCTACAATGCAAGATATATTTAGCCTATTTATTGCGATACATATCGCTATCGTTTTATCGCCCAGCCCTACTCTGGCACTGGCAGAGAAGGAAGGACAGGGTATGGGAAATAAATAATAGGCTACAGAGAAACATTAAAGAATGGCCCTTAGCTGAAGACCAATTCTAGCCTGACATATCCATACCCAATTCTATTCAGAATTTGAGTCTGATCACCCGCTTCGAACGTTATCACTCGATTGAATGGTCTGATATTGGATGACCAATTTACACAGAAAAATACAGACACCCACACACACTAGCAAACACATGTATTACACACCTCACACAAAAAATAAAAAAGGTTACAGGATTGTAGCTAAAAAATTAAGAGAGTTACAGGTCTAAAGCAAAAGATGTTACAACCATGTCTCCCCTATTGATGTCACTGAGTTTCTCGCCCACAAGAGGGTGGCAGTAGGCCAAACAATCCAAACAGCAATGCATCTAAATAGGCTAAAGAAAGGTGTCGTTATAGTCAACATATAGTTTTCGCATTTACACTTATGTAATCTGTCATAAAAGAGTGTAGCCAAATTGTGCTCACATAAAGGTAACTTACTAGTCCATACATCCAATAAACACACGGGCCTATTTCTTGTTCAGATATGCTACGGCAGGTGGCGTAGTTGTTTCGCTAGCCTAGACTGTAAATTAGTGTAATGCTCTGTCTCCCACTGGAGTCGATGCTGTTCATGAAAAAGAACTAGAATGAAATGACCGACCAACTCATCATCAGCCATTGGCTAGTGGTAGCCTTTACCCGTGTGTTTACCCAAGACTTGCGATTCTCGTTTCAACAACTGGGATAAATAAATGTCCTTTCACACAGCTTAAAAATGTAAAGTACTGAAAAGAAAAACAATCATATTTAAATGTTGTGTTGTCAACCCATGTTCAGTTGCATTGACTAAGTACAGATAATTGCATTGCATTTGTCATGAAATGGTTCGATGATTCATGTTCAACCATACAGAACAGAGTACAAATTAAACTTTAAAATCAAAAGTAGGCTACACTACCCTGCGTTAGTTATACTGTTACCACCACATAACAGACCATCGATGCCGTAGCTGTGATGTGCTGACTTGGTAGGGGTTTGTGTGCATTATCAGCATGGAAAACACGGCTAGCTGGGAATCACAGAAGGGGAGGGGAGGCAAGTCAGCAGTGCGTCACAGCCCTTGGAAAAGACGGTGAAAGCTTTCTAAGGTAGCCTACTACTAACAAACATGCCACTGTATATCAACCGGTGACATCAGACCAGATTTGCCAAACAGTGATGGTATCATACTTTTCTGCGTCACAGGTGACTGATCATCAGCAACTATCCTACCTTTTTGACGGCGGAAGAACCTCGGTCCCCTTGCAAAATAACTCATTTTCAGGATGGAACAGAAGTTAACACAGACTTGAGTTTATTTGGGTCCTCCTCGTCACAGAGCAGGACAAAATACAATGAAACAAGGTCGGATAATCTACGGTGACAAGAAGATACCTCAATAGAGCGCAAAAAGGGGCGAGCGCAATGAAGTACAGCAACGCGCGAAGGTAAAAAAGTTAGTTTTTTAGTGTTGAAAGAAGAGACTGGAAGTGAGCGTCAAATGTGATCTGTAAGCGTAGAGCACACCTAATATACAGATCAAAGTTTAAAAGCTGTGATTCAAGAACGAAGATCTGACAGGTCGGCCAGTCATGGCTTCAGAAGAATCCATCGGTTTAGCGCAATCTGCTGCTGTGAAATTATCAGAAATGGGGGAAAGAACTAAGCATTTGGGCAATGCCATACAAGACCCCGAGCGGCAAAGGAGAATAATATTAGTTATTGTTTGCGTTGCTCTGTTATTGGACAACATGCTGTACATGGTGATAGTACCAATTATACCCGATTATCTTGTAAGTCTCGAGCAAAAGGCAGAGCACGCCCATGCAGTTTTGCATATGAATAACTCAAACAGCACGGCACACATCGGAAAAGAAAACTTTGATGTGGAAATCGGTGTACTCTTTGCTTCCAAAGCCATTTTGCAACTTCTAGTCAATCCACTCACAGGAACCTTTATTGACCGTGTCGGGTATGACATTCCACTCCTAATTGGACTTACGATCATGTTCCTATCCACCTGTATATTTGCTTTCGCTGAAAACTATGGAACTTTGTTTGCAGCACGTAGTCTGCAAGGTTTGGGATCTGCATTTGCAGACACTTCCGGAATTGCCATGATTGCTGATAAGTATACGGAGGAGGGAGAGAGGAGTCGTGCCCTGGGCATTGCCCTTGCATTCATATCTTTTGGGAGTCTAGTGGCGCCCCCCTTTGGAGGTATACTTTACGAGTTTGCAGGGAAGCGGGTCCCATTCCTTGTCCTTGCCTGCATTTGTTTTGCCGATGGTATTTTGTGTCTGACTGTCCTGAAGCCTTTTTCAAACAATACTCGAGAGAACATGCCAATAGGCACTCCCATTTACAAACTCATGATTGATCCCTACATAGCAGTTGTTGCAGGGGCGCTGACAACCTGTAACATCCCCTTGGCCTTCCTGGAACCCACCATCGCGAATTGGATGGAGGAAACCATGAATTCTACTCAGTGGGAAATTGGACTAACTTGGTTACCAGCGTTTTTCCCACATGTTCTTGGTGTATACCTTACTGTGAAATTAGCAGCTCAATACCCTCATTTACAATGGTTCTATGGGGCACTAGGAATGGTTATCATTGGTGCAAGTTCCTGCACTGTGCCAGCTTGCAAAACATTTGGACAGCTCATCTGGCCATTGTGTGGTATATGTTTTGGTATTGCATTGGTAGATACAGCTTTGTTGCCAACACTTGCGTTTCTTGTAGATGTGCGTCACGTGTCTGTGTATGGAAGTGTGTATGCTATTGCAGATATATCCTATTGTGTGGCCTATGCTCTCGGGCCAATAGTTGCAGGTCAGATAGTACACAACCTAGGCTTTGTCCAGTTAAATCTGGGAATGGGACTTGCCAATGTTCTTTACGCACCGGCCCTACTGCTGTTGCGCAATGTGTGCTTAATGAAACCGTCCCATTCAGAGAGAAATATGCTATTAGAAGAGGGAGCCACAGGTCTTTACGACACTATAAAAATGGAAGAGCGGCATAACAAGGGGAAAATTCTCAGTTCAGCGGGGAACTGTGTATCAGTTGATGAAAATGGCACCTTTGCGCAACCGAGAGGATATTCTGAAGAGGAAACATCTGAACCAGAATATATTTAACACGCCATGGCACCAACGGTATGGTCGTGCAGCCTCTCCCATTCCTCTCCCATTAGACAGACTGAGAGTACCTTCAGTGTGATGCATACATATTCTTACCCCCCAATTACTGATTATGTAACTCGTTTAAGGTTACTTTCTCTGTTTCTTACAGAATTATTCCATTAACCCACCCGTCTTTTCAGACTAATTAAAACTGTAAACGCAATGCTGGACATCTCTGTTAAATTAATGTTCTATCTCTGTATTACTTGCTTGTTCAAAATCATATTCAGGGATGTATACGGTGTTGCACATGTCGAAATTATATTGCTCGTTTTTCAGTGTAACATTCAGTAGACCGGCCCACCCTTTGCTCTGTTTGTGCTGCTATGACTTTTATGCACTGTCACACGACACTTTCTCGAAAAACGGATTGAACTGAATCCCAAGTTGCATTGTCTGTTGTCTGGATTTGGTGAGAATCAATGTACCTCTGGAATGCATACGTATAATGTTAAATAATTGCTGTATATAGATGTAACATGTGTAAATAAATTAAAATAATACGTGGATTGATTTATTGCAGTGTGTTTGCTCTTTCAACATAACGACACGAACATAATCGGTCGGTTGAATTGAAAATTAATTTATCCCAGACTTGCCATTAAAACAGCTTTGTTGGATCAAGTTAAGTCATTTTATTTGAAACAACAGGAGTTGACCCAAAGTGCTTAATGTTAAAGCCCAGTTTATCTATGAGTTTGATATTTTATTAGGCTAATCATAAAGTGGGTCCTACTACGTGAATGGCATTAATTCTTAACTGACTTAAAAAGTTTATTTACAAATAGGCCTATATGCTTAAGAATTTAATTCTTTTTAAAGCCTAATTAAGTCCGTGCGTCCTTCCTGATAATGTAAAGTCACAGCCCATCTTGAAACAGTATTTTGTTTGATGTGTTTGGTGATTTAAGTGAAGATTGTATAGAGATCATTCATAGGCTATTGCTGGTTGTAAGATAAATCTTAATGTGCTATTAGAGGTACAATAGCCTAATCTATGACGATAGGCCTACACGTAGCGTAATTCCGAAAGCAAGGAATGCGATAATTAGGCTACAAGATGAATAATCCGTCGGGGGTTTTTTGTCCACAGATCTTGGTCACTGAAACAGCAGACAATCTACATGAAGTAGCCTAACTTCTTATGTATTTAAATACAGAGATTAATGAAAACTCCGTTGATTTATTTGATAAACTATCGAAATGTCAAAAAGCATCGTGCTTTTCGAGCCTCGATCCTAAGTGGTACCTGAGCGCTTAGAGATGTGAACTGTCAGCGGCTCTGCGAATATCGCCCTCGATGGGAGGAGCTATTTTAATAGCCGGAATGAAGTATCCACCTTCTCATTGCTCTTACCAAGCATCTCCAGCTTCGCAATGGTGAGGAGGCTAGTTGGCCAAAGGTGGCGGAAGGAACATAGGTGTACATTTGGGAACCTGGATTTGTCACCCAAAGCAACAATAACGAATATGAAACTTGAAGACAAACTTTCTGCATATTTGAAGGATCAGTCCCTATGGTAAGTTAAATATTTTGTATTTTATAACTAGTTTAAACGTTGGTGTACATCCACGTAGCCAATGTCAACTTACTGTACATGGGTCCCTAATCAGAAGTGGTAGAGATGTTCTTTTTTTAGAAGTGTGGAAAGGCTCAAATAAAGATTCTGCTGCTGCTTCCAAGGTATCCAATACCCTTTATTGGTTTAATTGTTATAGGCTACTGGTTCAACCATACATCTTGTGTATAGCATATAGATGTAGGACTGTGTATTGTATACGGTTTTATTTTTCAATTCCATATGTGTGTGAATCCACAGAATGTCAAGCACAAGCTGTTAGGCTACCTGTCCTCCACTGGCTGTAACTCCTTTTGATCAGGCAGGCAGAGAAAATGCCAGTTTTGGAGAGGGAACAATCAACCAATCCTGACACCAATAATGTAAGAAAGCAGCCATCACTCAAGACTGTTTTCATAATGGCAAAATATATAAATAAGATTAATTAAACACAGTTATAAGTCTGTTAATCATATGCATGTGTAAAGACTCTCTCTCATATGCATGTGTAAAGACTCTCTCTCACACACACACACAGTTTTGTTTTTTTGGATTTGCCATGTCTTATAGCATAATATGTAACATTGTTTATCCAAGTTTTCTGGTCTTCACTTAGAGCAAAATGTCTCTGCTTTACAAACCCTGTCACACAAAATGCTGTAAAGTATTGCCCCTCTTCATGTGCTTGGTAAAAGTGCATCAAAATAGTTAATCAATTGAATAACTGAATAATACTGGTACCAGGCATGAAACCATTATTAAAGTAGCATAGATACTTCATGTATGTAACATAGACACATGTTTCCATAAGGTTTACTCTTCTCATTTTGCTTTGTGTTAGGGTTTGCCTAAGCTGCCAGTTCCTGACTTACAGCATACACTGGACATGTATCTTAAGTGTATGAAACACTTAGTACCTGAGGAGAAGTTCAGAAGGACCAAAGGCATTGTGCAAATGTTTGGAGCTCCTGGAGGAGTGGGCGAGATGCTTCAACAACAACTTCACAAAAGGAGAGAGAGCAAAGCAAACTGGGTAGGAAATGAGACCAAATCAATTTAAACATTGACCATCAGGTCAAGATCAAAATGATCTGTTTGAAATTGCCATGTTTCATACTATGTCTTAACATTAATATTTGCATTTCTCAGAATTCGTGATATATGATATTATATATATATATTAATAACCAAGAGAAGTAGTTCCACAAAGCTGCTGTTCCCACCAGCCCATTACGGCACCTATTATTATTAATACAAAAATATAGTCTTGTCCTGCAACAAAAATAAAATGTATTAGGATGAGCAGGTAATATCTCTTATTTACTCTCATTTTCACAGGTTTATGACTACTGGCTTGATGATATGTACTTGAATAACAGATTAGCATTACCAGTGAACTCTAGTCCAGTTATGGTCTTCCCAAAACAAAACTTCAAGACTGATAGTGATGCCTTAAGGTACTGCATGCTCAGTATATTTCCATATGTCTCCCAAACATTTCTTCTATTACACAACTAAATCCTTCATACGCAAATTCATTATGGAACTTAAATTTAACAATTCAAATAATCTGGTTATTTGAAATTGGCTAATGTAGATTTAATTTGCATGTAACTTCAATGGTCAGAACAGCCACCCAACACAAATAATAACTGGTTGAACAAAGGTAGGATCTGGTAGTTTATCCGGTTACACTTTACTTGACAGTGTCGACATAAGAGTGACATGACACTGTCATGAACGTGTCATAAACAAGTCATAAACGTTTATGACATAACGCTTCTGTTTTGCTGTTTTTGTCATAACAAGTTAGGGTTAGGATTATGATTAGGTTTAGGGTTAGGTTTAGAGTTATGGATAGGGTTAGGGTTGGGTTAGGGGAACATGATCTTTGGTGGAGTGGGTGACTGTGAGTGCACTGGCCGATTGGGGTTAGGATTAGGGTTAGAGGTTAGGATTAGGGTTAGGGTTCATGTGTCATGACAGTGTGATGTGTTCATGACAGTGTCATGTCACTCTTATGTCGATACTGTCAAGTAAAGTGTTACCGTTTATCCTTATATCTTATGTCACTTAGCTCTCTGACTGAATCAGCTGAATAATGTAAAACCATTGTAATACACAGTGTGTTTGACTTTGACAAAGCCCATTTGCCTGTGTAACACTTCATACTATGTTCAGAGCGTACTCTGGAAGATGCATGCTACTACATGAGTAGATCTGCCTTGACACATCAGCAATGGTATCGTCACTACTTTGACTTTCTTTCAGATTTGCTGCTCATCTCATCTCTGCTGTACTGGAATATAAAACACTACTGGAAACGTAAGTATAGAGATACTTTACAATTCTCACTGTAGTCTGACCCTGGTGTGTTCAATGATAGTGAAATAGTGAATTATACTGTACAGTCGTAGAGGCTGAAACTTTGAGCTTTAGTGCTCTTGGAAGATTTCCCTGAGAAGACAGGTTGAGGACACATCTTTCCTTAAAGGTGCTCTAAGTCATGTTACACGGTTTCTAAGTTAAAACATTTTTTGTCACATACAGCAAACATCTCCTCATGATCCGCTAGCTGCCTGTCCCCTGAATACGCTGTAAAAAACACGGTCCCTGTGGACCACCCAGGCTCCAAAAACGGCAACAAAAACAGTCTGGTCCAGCCTGAACCACATAAACTGCTGCAGCCAATGACTGACGAGATGCACATTCATGTTTCAATTGCGTGTGAGGGGCAAGCTAGCTCTCTGTTTTGTTTGTGAAACATCAAGAGAAGAACATCCATCTTGTTCGCTCTAGTGGGGAATGGTTGTTGTATACAGTGCACGCAATTTCTGGTTAGCATTGTAGTGTAGCTTACTTCACGATCGAGCTGGCACATAACATACGTCACGGCCAAACTTTAGCGATTGGGTGAAATCAGATCCAATTGTTTCAAACATCTACAGAGTCCACACATCCAGCTTGCAAGCGTTTGTCAATAGCCGAGATCCCAGACCCTTGTAGAAGCGAAGCGTACCAAGGGGATGGCAAATGGCCAGGCTAATCTAGAAAGAAAATTGTTGCCAAAAATCAATGGGAACGTGCCAGAACAAAAAGGAACATTGCCAATGAACATTGCCTAGCAACATTTCTCAAAAAGACGCTTTGTGTATAATCAACTTTAGTGTATGGCATAACTGTCCCAGCAATACAACTTTTTGCTAAATGTAGTATGTGTTTTCAGACATGCACTGCCGGTGGATTTTGCCCGGGGTCAGCTGGCTGGGACTCCACTATGTATGGAACAGTACTATAAGCTCTTCACTTCCTATCGTCTTCCTGGGCCAAAAAAAGACACACTAGTTGCCCAGAAAAGCAGTGTGATGCCTGAGCCAGAGCATATCATAGTCGCCTGCAAAAATCAGGTCAGGAGAACCAAATGCTTTACTATTTGACAATTGACAACGACTTTCTGTTGTATTTTGTTTACAGTGATAAATTGAGGGGTGAATGTTTTGTCAATGCCAACGAGTACAATCTTTGTTCAGGAAGATCAAACCTAACCATTCTGAGTTTGCCACACAACTCCTTGTGCAAGCTCTCATCACCCGTTGCCTTAAACCAGCGGTTCTCACCTCACAAGTGGGGTGTGCAGTCGCGGACCTCTCACTTGCAAAATACAATGGGACTTACAGTTGCATCAACAATAAAAGACATCACTGTCTTCAGCCTGACCAATAAAAGACTAAAATGTATCATTTGAAATCTACATGACTGCTCTGTCAACAACTGTAGCAGACATCCACAGGTAGGACAGGCTACCATTTGATTTGCATATCAGTTGGTTGCAGGTAGATGTTATTGCAGGTGCATCCTATAGTGTTAAGAGCAGCCTTTTAGAGCTCAACACATTCCTCCTCATTTCAGGTTTAAAACGCACAAGAGTGCAGTATAGGCTCCACTTTTAAACCACTGTGGCAACCTACTGACTAAGCCAAGTAAATCAATATGGTGATATCGGCACAATATTCCTCCTTGTGATACACCAAAAAATAAACTACATTATTATCCAATGCAAAGACTTAAAACATCATCATCATCTAACCATTTTGGGTTTTTTTAGAGAATCACTTCCACCACCATGGTGACTCTGAATTTTGTTGTACATTGTTTCATTTCAGTGGTTAAACTGAAACGAACACAACAATGCAGTGAATAAACATAATTCCCATACTGCCAAGTGCCAACATATATAGTTAAAGCTTTACAGATGATCCAGAATAGAGCAGCATGTATGTCTCATTTTTCATCAGCTGAAAAGGGCACATATCACACCATTGCTCATCTCTCTTCATTGGCTTCCTGGGTGCACTGCAGGCATGGATTTCAAAGTTCTGACAGCACTGAGTAGCAACTCAACAGCACCTAACTAAACCCCTTCATACTGGTCATTATGCCATCTCACACAATATGTAGCAATATCTGGTTGTCAGTGTTGTGCCAGTTCACAGCTTTTCTGAACTAGTTCAAGTTCAGTTCATACATGCTCAAAGTGAACAGTTCACGTTCAAAGTTCACAATTTTAATTCTGAACTAGTTCAAAGTTCAGTTCATTTGACTTTTTTCGTGAGATATTCAAATAAATACTTTTTTTCACACCACGAGCTCAGATACTATACTAATCACTATACGTTCTTTGAAACTGCTCATTGTAGACATTTGCTCATGACACTGCAATTGTGGGTTTCTTACCAGGTGATGAAACTTGCAGCAGTAGCCTACAGACAAGGTAGACCAGTTCTATACTAGCCTAGAAATCTAGACGCGCCCCTAGCGCCAGCAAATTACATTTGCTGCCAGGGCTAGTCTAGCAACTCTCCGTTGGCTTGTGAGCTCCAGAAATCGAAACTTAATCAGGCCAATGAAATCGTGTATAGAGTCGTTAGGTGGGCTTAACATAATGATTGATGGCAGAGTTGCAACGGTTTAGCTTGAATTCCCTGCTACTTGAAAACAAACTAGATGTACCGCATAGCGGTACAAAATATGACCGCCGCTCAGTCCTGTACAGCCGTTCCGCGAAAATGAATCACACTTCAATTTGTCTCCATATTTTACTCCATCTTTTACTCCATCCCCCACTCTTGAAACTTTTGTGTATGCTTGTTTGGCATGCCTGAGTGTGTGTGTGTGGCTGCACAGAAAGTAGCCTACTGGTGCTGAAAAGGTGAATAGATTGTAGAATAGCCAAAGAAGATGTAGCATTGTTATAAAACCTTTAAAATATCTAAACAATCACAAGTAGGGCAGTTCATCACAGTTCATCCATTGCAACTGGATTGATGAAAGGTCACTTACACCTGTAGGCTACATTGTATTTGGGAAAAGCAAAAGGTATCAGCATAATGTTATTTATTTATTTATTTTTTATGTATTTATAAACAAAAACATCTCTGTCAGTTCCATGCCGTTTTCAACAGCTATCAAAAACAAAAGGTCATTTTTGGATGGATGGATTTTTTGTGAATGTTTCTTCTTCTACATAAGATTTTAGTCATCTTTAGTTCATGTAATACTTTATTGTCAATGCACAAATTAAGTAACAGTAGTCTGAAACGTTATTGTTAATGCACAAATTAAGTAACAGTAGTCTGAAACGAAATGCTGTTTTACATCTAACCAGTGGTGCAAATAACTGACATGTCCAAATGGGCCTTGATGAAATGCGTCGCTAGACTGTTCATACACAGGACAAAGTTGAAGAGCTTTTGTCCGTTATTGTTCGTGCAAATATAGGCTGATTCATGTTCCCTTGCATTGTGTAACTGAGGTCCATGGCTAGTCTGGCTTTCATCAGACCAAGCTCAATCTTTTAAGAAATCAAAAAATAAATAGCGGGCAGATCAGACTGGGTTCACCCAGCCTAGTCCATAGGCACCCGATATTGTTTCATTTTCCGATTGAGATATACACGCTCTGGCTATTCTAAATGCAAAAATGCATCAGGGAGTTATGACAAAACTGTAACTAACAAACTAGATCCTAATAGAAAGCTGTTAGCTTCCCTAAGCTACAGGTAGGATTATAAGGTAGGCCTATTTACAACATAAAATGTCAATAGGCTATGCTGGCGACACAAATAAAATCTCCTTTGGAAACCAACGGCTTACGCCTTACAGTATCAAGCGGACTTAAACTGTCATATCGTGGCGAAAAGTTGTAATAACATTCACGCAGCTCCATGAGTCAAGGAAAGCGCGAATGAAGTAGCCACTTCTAAATGGGACCCACTACACAGTAGCTTAAGGTGTGTTGCTAAAGCAGCCATAATGAAATGAAGGTGTCATTGTTTGGATACTTCACACACACGTGCTTTTTAATTTCACAGACTACAACTACCAAGCTGGAATCAAAGCACATCGATTCCCCTCTCACACCCTGCACGCACTTAAAACAAAATAAACAGGCGTCTCAGTCTCAAGCATGTATAGGCAAAACTGTATCAGACCGGTGTAACGTTGGTAAATCTTCCATTGCACAGAATGATTTTGTAGCACGTGCAATAAATGACAGTCGAAAGATACAAACAGTGCTACTATACATTTGCTTGGTATAACTGCATTTATAGTTTTCTACAAATGCAATCAATCAAATTGGCCTCCATCACTCAACCAACGCTAACGGTAACATTACCTAGGTCCTTATTGATATTACAAGATTAA
Organism: Alosa sapidissima; assembly: GCF_018492685.1. Lineage (NCBI taxonomy): Eukaryota > Metazoa > Chordata > Actinopteri > Clupeiformes > Clupeidae > Alosa > Alosa sapidissima. The sequence continues at coordinate 32,301,219 of NC_055972.1, read as the reverse complement.
CGTACCTGCAGTAAAAACCAAGCATGTCCGATAAACATCCTCAGATTTATTTCGGCTTCAAGAAGAAATGGGAATTACACTTCATGTGAACATCGTCCTATCCTTATTAGATGTTCGCTGCGGTAAATTACAGTCCTTGTAGGAAGCGTCCATTGTTTTTCCAACCCACTTTTAACTTCCAACAAAATTACGTCTCACTGCAACGATGCGCCATCTAGTGGACAAACGACTATTTATGCACATGTGTGCACATGGAATGGGTTAACATGACCCCTGGAGGCAAACATATGGAAAAAATTGGTCCTCCTAAACCTTACGGTTCTCAAGATATTCACAGAAAACTGTATCTGCCCTACCCTCCTTTCGGGGGGTGCAGTCCAGCGGGGGGGCTACAGATGGTCAGAAACGAAAAACGATGGTTCCATGCTATCCATATAGGGTTACATGCCCACCAAGTTTCGTCTACCCCGGTCTTTCAGTGTCCCGGGAATCCTTGACGGAAATTTGGACATGCGAAAAAGAAGAAAAAAAAAAAAAATCTGACTAAACCTATATGACCGCGCGGCGGTCATAATAAGATGGATGTTGCTGTTGGCGAACAGTGTGACACGAGTTAAGCTTTTATTAAGTTGGCAAACTTTTGAACTAGCCAACTAGCTCCGCTGGTGGGAAACACATGGGACTCATAGCGCTGCCGCTGTCCTATTGCGTGCAGAGGGAATTTGAAAGACAACTGATTATCCCGTCCCTCGGACTGAGCACTGCGAACGGTGAGTGCCCAGACCCTACATTTTAATGTGGGTCTGGCTCGTCAGGCTATACTTGAGTGCAATGAAATCCAGCCCTCCGCGCTCTCGTCGTTGCCTGCTACGCGGCGTTGCTATGCCTACATCGCTCTGCTGCAATTCATCACGGGTAACGTTATGCGGAAGCCAGTATGCTATTCAACTATTCTCAGCCAGACACTACGTTGCCCGCAATGCATTGCGCAAACAATGTCAAAACCATTTCTGTCTGGTGATACATGATTTAAGCGGCACCAGCGAGAATACAGGAGGGAGGAACTTTCTCTCGTTGCGTTTCAAAAGAGAAAACAGATGTCACTCAGTTTTCAATGGAAAACAAATTCCAACGTTCATTTACAGTGATGTCTGCCGTTCATGACACATAATGTGAACTAATTCACGTTCAAGTTCTTTATTAAAAAATGTTACGTTCAGTTCAACGTTCACGAAAAAATGAGCGTATTCAATGAACGCGTTTTTGTTTTCATTTTACTTCAGTGTATCGACTTTTTTAGATGTTTCTTTTAAATTACTAAATTGAAATATCAGTTCAACACCAGTTGAAAACATCAAAGGGAGAGACAGGTCATTGGTGAAGTGATAACTAGTGTACTTTCAATAATAGTCTCAATTACCCTAAATTTACATAGACTGTGAGAAAGAGATGGGGTTTAATTTAGTAACCAGTGGTTGCTCTTGCTATCTTATCTTTCATTATAGTTCTTTGTTCTGGATGTGGTGATCAACTTTCGGCGACTGAATGAGAAAGATCTGTACACTCAGTTGGAGAAGATCAGGAAGATGGCAGATAATGAAGAGGAGCGTCTTCCACCTATTGGCCTTCTAACTTCAGAGGGGCGGACAGAGTGGGCAGAAGCTCGCAGCATCCTTATTAAAGGTCAGGAAAATACTATTTACTAGATCACTTATGATGTTAGTAACAATGTTTTGGCCTCAGTGTAGTGTTACAACATATGGTGTTGTAATTAAGTTCAAATTTTCATAACAATGATCATTTTATTAGTCTGGAAGCCAGCCCAAATGTAACCCCGCCCACAAAATTGAAAAAAAAAAGGTCTGGAAATTTGGTCTTCCCAACATTCGGAGGTCTGATATTTCTCAATAACAGACCTGAGCAATCTTCCTGGAATCATGTCAGGTCCCTCAGCCTTCCTAGTGTTCATAGACGGAAAGGTGCGTCTCACTTCCTTTCCGTTATCTATTCCAGATATTTCAAAGTGGCCGTAGAAATGGTTGAGCTGCTCTACCAAGGAGGCATTGATGTTGTAGGTAGTTCATGGCTGCCCCTGTAGTTGCTGATTTGTTGTATTCTTTGCCACGCCCGTGTTGAATCTTTGTTGGTGAGGTGACCCTCATTCTTCTCCTTGTACACAGCTTTTGCCTACTTGATGCCCTTTTTCAAGTTGTGCCTATTAGGGGGAATCCTGATGCGTGTGTGATAGTGATTTTGATTTTGAACACATCTACACCAGATGTAACAGAGGACAGCAAAGGCATATTCATTCACATCCTGATTAGAAAACAAGGTCCAGTTTGTTCAATCAAAGCAGTCTTGTAGCTGTAGAGATGCATCCCCAGGCCACCTCTTAACGGTTCTGACGGTAGGGTTCTGCTCTTTAATGATGGGGTGATACGCTGGAATCAGGGATAGTAACAGGTGATCAGACTGGCCCAGGTGTGTGTGTGTGTGGGGAGGCTCTGTATCCCTTTTTAATGTTAGAGTATACACAGTCCAGTATGTTATTCCCTCGTGTTGCACACTTGCACTTGTACATGCTGATCAAAGCTGGGTAGCACAGCTTTAATTTTAACATGGTTAAAATCACCAACCAACATTGTTTCATTTGGTCCCCAGTGGTGGAATGTAACGAAGTAAAAATACTTTGTTACTGTACTTAAGTAAATAAACTGTGTTCTGTGCCTTTCTCTGTCATCTGCAGCGTTAGGGCCTCCTCTCCGATGAGATTGCTATCCGCGGATCAGCGAAGTTATAGACTATGCCCATGCTTCTGTCACATGTCTGATCATTTGCGGCACAAATGAATGGTAGAATATTATAGAACAGCTGGCCGAAAAAAACATAGCATTTTCCAGATTAGGAAATATTTCTTAATTGTGTGTGATCAAATAAAAAGGCATAGCCTACAATTGGAGGGTAGAAATGTGAGCGCTCATTCAATGTCTACTGTATGTGTGTCTGCGCAAGTGAAACTGAACTTAATCATAAAGAGACCTTTTCTCAGCAACTTTTCTGTTCAATCAGCAGAATTGGCATTACGATCCACCCAACGTTTCCCTGGTCTACCCCGTTAAACTTCAGGCTCTCGTGTTTTGCTGAATGATATACTCAGCAGATCACCCTAGTAGATAACCAGAATTACAGTCTCTAGAATTGTAGGTCAGAATGTAAACTGGGCCACAGATGGTAAGCACAATTGCATTAGCTTAAAACGATCTAGTTGAGTATAACCTAAAACTAGTTTAATTAAAATGCCACAGCCCATACTAATTTTTCTTTTAGAATAGAGATATTAAGAGAATAAATCATTATGCATATACTTTTACTTTTAATACTTAAAGTACGTTTAAAAGCAGGTACTTTTTACTTTTACTTAAGTAGGGTTGTCATTGTGGTACTTTTACTTTTACTAAAGTAAATATTTCTCTGTGTATTTGTACTTTTACTTAAGTACTGAGATTCAGTACTTCCTCCACCACTGTTGGTCCCACATATCTTAGGCTACATCACCTTGTCATTTTGTTTTGCCCCACATCATTGTGTGTAAGCCTTGATTGCTACTCCAACTAATGGCCATTGTCATTGTAGTAGGCCGACAACTGCCTTGGGTGACCCATCATAAAAGCACCAATTACCGGCCTTTCGTTCGAAAATTCTAAAACAACGATGTTTTTTAATACTTCAAAATAACATTTGATAAATTAACCTTACATTTTTCAGTAGCCATACTGTAGGTGTGTAGATTTGAACAAAATCTGGCGAAAACCAGGCGATTCACAAATGTGTGTAGCCACCACGTTATCCAACTACGTCACTGCGACCAATGTGCTACGTGCTCACAACATCCTCTGCAGGGCCTAAATTTCAGCCAATTTCAGCCAGGACCAACTTTTGACTTTAATTGAACATAGCCCCATGCAGAGGCACATGCGCACAGAACCACTTTGCGGGTGCTTCTCTCTATCTCTCTCGTTCAGCAGGATTTTGTCACAGCTGAAATCAAATTAGTTATTGTGCTTCTACATCAACTGCTAACCAACAGGAAATTAAAACAAAAGTTTAGCGATCAGGAACTGAATTTTGCAAACACAAGCATTAAATTTGAGACGCGAGGGAACATGTGTTCTCCATTTGAGGAACGTTATACGTGCAGACGTGCACAGACAGCTGCAGACACAGCACACAGTAGGCCTAATTTCACTTTATAGAGTGCGCATTCATTATGTGCAAGATGCCTCACCAAAACAGCAATCACAAATTACCAAATGTATCAAGACCTGTGTTGTCACAAACGCATACTCCTATTAGAAAATTAAATCCGAAATCACGTAAGTAGCCTAAGGACTATGTTAAGCGTCGTTCTCTCATTGACGCCTGTAATAAGGAAAATGCTTAACATCGAGGACTTTATTCTTAATCCTGAACACTCAAACTTGGCCGACCTTATGTTTGGTTTGTAAAATGTTGCCCCCCCCTCCCAAAAAAGAAAAAAATTGTATTAATCCCCCTATGTGGAGCACTGAAGGGGTCACAGAAATGGACCAGAAAGACGTAACCACCACGTCCAGGCGATTCACAAATGCACATACGTAGCCATCACGTTATCCAACTATGTCACAGCGACCAATGCGCTACATGCTCACAACGTTACCAGAACGCAACTGTGTTAGGTGGGCTGTGTCTGTGTAGTGAAATGCAACTTAAAATCAGTCTATGATATATTTGTGAATGTCTGACAATTGCTGCTGTGGTGAGCACATTTCACCATCATCCTCAACACCAGGGCCCCCCAGGGATGTGTCCTGAGCCCCCTACGCTTTACTCTGCTGACCTACGACTGCACATCTCAATACCCAAACAACCATGTGCTGAGATTTGCAGACGACACAGTGGTAGTTGGACTTGTCCCTCAAAACGACGAGTCAGCATACAGAAATGAAGTGGCTACACTGGACACCTGGTGCAACAATAACAACCTCAAGCTGAATGCCAAGAAAACGAAGGAGGTGGTTGTAGACTTTAGACGGAGAGGATCACGACCCCTCCCCCCTATCTACATTGACAGTGCGGAGGTTGAAGTTGTCTCTTTCTTTAAATACCTGGGGGTTGCACATCACAACACAACATGCCTCGTTAAGAAAACCCATCAGCGCTTCTATTTCCTGAGGAAGTTGAAGCAGGCTGGTCTGTGTCCTGCCATACTCACCTCCTTTTACAGGTGCGGAGTGGAGAGCATGCTCTCCTCCTGCATTACTGTGTGGTATGGCAGCTGCTCTGCTGCAGACAGGAAGGCACTTCGGCGGGTGGTTACGGCTCCCACACACAGTTGTGTGCGTTGCAGTGCTGGAGACGCATCCCGTTCACTTTACATGGGTTTACGTCATCTGTTGCCCAACTGAATTGTGGGTCTGTTGTGTTGCGTCGCGTTGCTCCCGTCGCTCACGTTGAGAAGTTCAACTTTTGCTGCACCGGCGGACGGCACCAGCCAATCAAATTACGAACAAGTGAACAACAGACGGCACCAGCCAATGAAATTACAGTTATAACTTAAGTCATTTGCATAGCTACCGTCAGGAACACCCACTGGCATGCGTTGACAGAACGCAACTGTGTGTGGAAGCCATTAAGCTGGCTCAGCGGACCTTCGACTGCAGCCTACCCACCACTAAGGAAATATACACCAGCCGGTGCAAAAACAGAGCCTCCCTCATCATGAAGGATGACACTCATCCTGCACACACTGTTGACTGTTTGCCCCCCCCTCCCATCAGGCAAAGACAACCAAACTGCTGTTAGACTGATAAATTCATCACCTCTGCTCTGATCTGACCACAGACTGCTCCTGAAACATTGCACTTTAGTCATGAACTTACTCATGGACTTGAGCACTGATGTCATTCACTGTGCATACTGCAATGGTAGATATTTATTTCTTCCATAATTAATTTCTTATATTACTTTTCTATTTTTAATTGTTTTACTATTTTTATTTCTATTTATTGGGGGAGGGGGTTGCTTTGATTAATTAACTGGGACCTGATTACTAAATTTTGCTTCTACATGAAAATGTAGGAGTGACAATAAAGCTTCTTGAATCTTGAAAACTCTGGGCACATCTCTGTAAAAGAACAGCTCTGCTGCAAGACATTTAACTGTTAGCTGTTAATATGATACCCTACTGTCTACCGCAGGAACTCTCAGACATTATTAGCGATGTATATCCCCCACTTCACATATGCTGTTGTGGCCTATGAAGTACTGCATTCTGTAGCAAGCAGGCTACAGACACAACACCCACACACCGTACTCCTCATATCACGCCTCTCTGGCCTCGCTCTCTGCCCACCTTCACGCTGCACGCAATACATCACATCCCACACCAGAGGCTAGAAGACATAGGGCTCATGTTATGCCAACATCAAGTGATGGCTTGCTGCCTAGTTTGGACAAGGCGCTTGTCCAGAGGCAGCAGACCAAAATGTCACCCCTGGGAAGATCTGATCACAGTTTGGTCTGAAACAGTTTGGTCTACTGGCTCTGTAAGCCCTTTGTCCAAAGTCAACAAGCCATCACCCGCACAATGAATAGATGAGACTGAAGAGGCTCTGAAGAAGTGTTTTGTTAATCTTATGTTCATGAGTCCCCATTTTCATGCCCCCATAGTGTAGCACTTTAGCTGCCTGGCAGCAGCAACTCAAGCTAGGTAAAACCGATTGTTTTCGGTTTGTTTCGTACCGACAGTATTCAGTGTCGTCGAGAAACAGAGATTTATGTGAAAAATCGCCGGAATTCTCCTTTAAGCACTTTTTAAGCAATGTTTACTAACAGTACAGTTCTCATTCTATACTATACAGATTCTACCAACAGAGACTCCCTGGACGTGATTGAGAGGTGCTTGTGTTTGGTGTGCTTGGATGAACCTAGTGGCTTGCAACTTACTGACACCAATCGTGCCTTGCTCATGCTCCATGGAGGAGGCCCAGAGAGACATGGGGGGAACCGCTGGTATGACAAACCCATGCAGGTAGAAGCTCTCCTAAGGTCTAGAGATGAAAAATGTTCTTGCCCTAATACTGATACTGATATTGCAACACTCTCAGTTTGTCATAGGGTCAGATGGCTGCTGTGGAGTTGTATGTGAACACTCACCCTTTGAAGGGATTGTCCTTGTCCAGTGCACAGAGTATCTCTTGAAATACATGTAAGTATGAAAGACAAAATTAACATGAGTGTCAAACAGTTATTCTATACTCAAACCCAACACCTTAGATAAAGAAAAGCTTATCAGTCATACCTATTTGCACTGCATTGTTATTTAGATATGTACGCATTACCGCCTCACTCACTGTTTCACTTGAACACATAATTATGGGAATTCCATAGTTGATTTTCCTTTCTCACATGTCCGTAATTAATGAAGTGGCTAGTGGGGAAAGCCCAGAAATGGATTTGTAGCAGGGTTTCTTTGTGCCTCATAAAGGAAAGGAATCCCATCTAAGTTGGTGAGGGCAGCCAGTGTGAGTGAGCTACCAGCCCCAAGGCGACTGCGTTGGAAATGCTCTCAGGAAATCCAGGCTCTCCTTGCCGCCTCAGCAGACAAATTACATCGGCAAGTCAAATGAACAGTACACACGGATGGACACACACACAGACCGACAGCCACATAGACATAGACACACACACACACACACACACAGTATCCTATAGACCTGTTGCTCTAATTATAATCAATGTACTATAGATAAAATTATAACTACTTTAACAACTTATTTATTTGTAGACTTGCTAAAAATCTGGATATGAATGTTTATAAGTATACCAAGTATGGCAAAGAGTTCATCAAGCGGCAGAAAATGAGCCCAGATGCATATATTCAAGTAGCACTTCAGTTTGCATATTACAGGTCAGTTTAATTACTAATCAACCAGTTAATTACTTAAAGTGATGTATTTATACAAAGCTAGAATATGGAAGCATTTTCAACTGCAATTTTATTCTCAATAACCTAGGTGTCATAGAAGACCTGTGTCAACTTATGAAAGTGCTTCCATTCGTCGATTTCAAGAGGGCCGTGTGGACAATATTCGTTCAGCCACATTTGAGGCCTTGGCTTTTGGGAAGGCCATGACTGATGGGAGGTCAACATTCTCGGTAAGTTACATTTTTAACAGGAATAATGTCAACCTGAATATCAGCAAAATGTATATGCATTATTTAGGTTTCTTTAAATGCACTATAATATATTGCTGCTTTTTCAAGAATGATGAAAAGATGAAAACTCTTCAGGATGCCATTAATGCCCAGACGAATTACACTATCTTGGTAAGCTGCCATAGCTAAGTATGCATACATGCAGGCCCAGATCCAGCACTTAGTTATGGGGGGTATTAAGTATGATAAGAACGACTAATTGTTAACATACACACTTTACCATTTTAGGCAATTACAGGCATGGCCATTGACAATCACCTGTTGGGGCTGAGAGAAATGGCCATGGAGTTACACATGGAGATGCCTGACATCTTCACTGATGAGACTTACAGAGTCAGCAATCAGTACATCCTTTCTACAAGCCAGGTATTAAACAAGATTAAAAAAGGGGAAAAAAAACTTTCATAAATGTGATGTATACATGCAAATATCTCACTGTATCCAATTTCTCTTCAGGTGCCTACTACAGTAGATATGTTCTGCTGCTATGGTCCTGTAGTCCCAAATGGCTATGGTGTATGTTACAACCCTCAATCAGATGCCATTCTCTTCTGTGTGTCCAGTTTCAATGACAGTGACGAGACTTGCAGCAACACATTTGTGAAACATCTAGAGGAATGCCTGTTGGAGATGGAAAGTCTATGCCGCAAAAACAGTGGTATTGCTTCAAGTTGATAAAATGTAGGATTGTGTGGATAAGTTCTGAAATGGGTCCATGAGTTTAATAGTGTGACCCAATAACCTTTACAATACAATAGCCTAAAATGGTCAGTTCTGAATGCACACATTTTAAATACAAATTTAAGGCACTTTATAAATAGACAATAGACTTAAAAACAATACTCGAGTGGTTATGATGAGATCGTATGACATCTACTCTCATGGAAGTGGGATCTTTAGAGTAAAAGACTTTCCTATTTCAGTTCATTTTGATTTCAGGCACCTAGCATCTAAACTGTCACTTGAAATCTTGCTCATCATGATTCCTGAAGGAGGAAGTAGGCAGATTTTGTAGGCTACTGTTACACTTCCATTCATGGTTGCAGATAGTTAGCAATATTAAGCTACCAAATATAATGTCTAGCCTATACCGATATATGCTGACTAGCTAGTCAACTAAATTGCTCTCTACCAGACATTACGTAACAGCGTGTCCTAACCAGATCCAAACGAGCGACTATCTTGTAGCATTCGGTGTTATCTGTCTACACTGAATCTGTTAAATATGCCCTTCTATTGCGTCATATTTCTCATTTAAAATAGCAGAGCAACGTGAGCGACCGAAAGAAAATCTCTCAAAACGTTGTGTTGCATCACACTGCTCGTGTTGCTTGCAGTAAAGACAATTGAAAACAATGTAGCCTATTTTAACGGGTTTTTAACGGCTAATGTTCACACACATCGCGTCTGATTAGGGCACGCTTTTAGGGATAATGTTTTGTCCGTCGGTCATTATCGGAAAATAAGTCCGAACAGGACCCCAACACCAATAATGACCGGCGGACAATACATTATCCCACTTATTACACGGCTACTTGCCAAAACGAGTCAAGAAACTTTACTCAATGGGTCTTTTAAGTAAGGGATAATGTATTGTCCGCCAGTAATTATAGAAAATAAGACCTGACAGGGCGAACAGGACCCTGATGTAGCAGCGGAGGGGTCTTGCTTCGTCCTGAAGGGACTTATTTTATGATAATTACCAGCAGACAATACATTATCCCGCTTATGACACGGCTACTTGCCAAAACGAGAAAGGAGACTTCACACAATAGGTCTTTTAAAATGATTTTGATACCATTTTGTGGCTTCCGCTGACAAAACAAATAGTTTGCCAAACAAATAGAACTTGCAAGGCCAGGTGTTGCGTGGAAACGTCTTACTTGCTGAGTTTCATTTTCAATGAAATTCCATTGCAATAGGCTAACGGACTACTTGCGGAATGATATGAAAGACGTGAATAAAAAGCACAAAACCTGTTACCATTGGCAGCAGTCATTATATATTATATTATATAGAAGAAGAAAGTTTCAGGTGTTGTATGGCAACGTATTACTTGCCGACATCAACTTTCCATTGCGATAAATGAACCAACTACTATCAACAACTATCCTTGAATTTCCAACATTGAATTGAATATTCTTATCCAACAACTATCCTTGAATTTCCCCTGGGGATCAATAAAGTATCTATCTATCTATCTACTGTATCTATCTACTCAGAATGATATGAAAGACGTGAATAAGAATCACAAAACCCATTTTCCTTGACAGCGGTCTTTATACAAAATTCTATAATATAAAAAATATAAATATATTGCTGAAATAACAAGACATCATAATTAAATGACATAGATGGTATTTTATGAAGCATACTGATAATGTGAGAATGGAAGGAAAACTAGTATAGTTGACAATGAAAGTTAAGTGGGTAAAATGTTATGTTGAAGCCTACACACAATAAAAAAAAACACTGGTCAACATGCTTGTTAACTTTACATAATAGATGTTTCATTTCAATGTTGTGTTGTCCAAAATTATATTGATATTTTAACATTTGTATTTGGTAGAAGTAATGTCATAAATGTGAATGTTGAAGGTGATAATCTTAATTTACAGTATTTAAGGTTGGCCTGAACATGAGAAAAGCTTGTGCAGCTTGTATAGAATTACTAGCTTTAGGCAATCATATTCCCTGTTATCACATATCAGAACAAAAATGTATTTCATATTATGCATGTGTATACATAACATGTAAAGCACACTATGTGGCCTCTAACATGCTCTTTTATTATGTATAGGGCAGCATACATATATAAATACATATTCCCTTCTGTGTACCAATCACCACAGCAAGTACACTTTGGTTTTAGAAAAAATGGTTGCAAAAATAATTTCAGTGATCAGAGTAACCCAACAGTGTAACAAATTGTAACAATTGTATTACATGAATTGAAGGTGTTATATTTTCAGATATCTAGCCTGTCAGTCCAGTTAGACAGTGTGCTCATGAGATATTTGTGAGACTTAATGAAGCAATAAATTTCAGAAAATAATGTAGCATTATGTCAATATATATTTTCATAGTTTTATGTAGTTAAGTGTTTGAAAAACAATGCTGTGAGTATGTGAAATTATTTTGCACAAATAATAGCCTAATATTAATACTTCTGAGAGACTGCATGGTCAATGGGACCACATCCTGATCAAGCGTGGCCTACAATGAATATTTCATGGACAAAAAGTCCCACATCTTTGTCCCACATCTATTTGTGGAAATAAATCAATATGAAAAGGATATCTGCTTATATGTCTTTATGGAATTCTCAAATTGGAATATTAAGGGAAATGTGATTGCAGGTTAAATATTCCAACATCAGTCTTGAGTTCTTGCTGTGATTACACATCCATTTGTATTGAGCTTCCAGCAATCTGTAAAAATGTTAGATTTGTACTTGGAGGTGTAAATTCAGCTAGCATATTTGAATCATTCATATTACAACATCTGTGCATCAAGACCTGAAGTATAAACCTAGCCTCATTAAGGACATGATAAATAATGTCAATGTAGAAAGTAAATTTAGAAACCAAAGTGCTGTATGTAACAAGATGATGATAATAACAAGTGAGGGAGCCAGTGAAGGCAAGCTGCACCATCTTGGACCAATTGCAGGCGTGAGAGAGAGGCCTGGCTAACACCAACATAAAGTGAGTTACAGTAGCCTACTCCGGATGGCATGGATTACTCTTTCAAAGTCATTAAATGATAGAAATGGTTGGCATAATGGCATAATCTACTAAACATACAACTAAATCAATGTTTTTTTTGTTGTTTTTAAAATGTAACTAATCTGTGAAATGTAAAAGAATGTACATTATTGTATACTTGTCATCTAGTAAAGTGTGCCATTTATAACACAGAGAAAAAGTATATTATTATTTATTATGTTTCTGTATTGTTCAGCTTAATGACTAACAATTAAAATGAGTGAATTGTTTGCATCTTAAAGTGGATGACATCAAATCTTTGTCAAATATCAAATATTTATCTTTGGCTGTTTATGTCCATTTTTGACTTTAGAGTAAATTGAAAAATGCTAAATTATACAGTATATATATAAAAAAGTAATAGATGTGATGTGCTCTGTGGTCAAATAATGGCTATTTTAAGATATACAGTTATGTGCAAAATAATGGCAGTCTAACATAACTAATATGTTTAAGTACTGATTTTGGCAAAAATGATGATACAACATGGGAACAAATTCATGACTAGGTGCAGCAGAGCAATGGCCAACCAACAGACTTAAGTCCCCAGGAAATGTAAAACACCATGGAGGTATACCACAGCAGTAGCGACACAGAAAAGAGAATGTAGGAAAGCTGAATGGAAATGGAGAAAGAGCAAGTTTCAGGTTGACAATAATATTCAAAGACAAACTATGCTCTTACAACTATGAGTTAAGAAAGGCTAGACCAGGGGTCGGCAACCTTTTTTGCCTGGAGAGCCACTTTTACCAAATTTATTACTTTTTTAATCTCAGAAGAGTCACATAAAGACGGTTACAAGAAAAAGTTTGGATATTTAACGTACAGTTACTTTCATTCAACAGAGGATTTTTAAATAGCCTACATTTTCTACTAGTTGTAATGTGCAAGTAACTTGAAATGTAAAGTGGAATGACAGAAGTAGGCTTCCAATGTAGGCTAAACACCACCCCCTATTTTTCCAGTGTTCTTTGGGATGCAAAGTAACATCATAGTTAACAACATCTCCACACACATATTGCACACTGCCCTCTCCCCACATACACAGCACACTATCCCATCTCCCCTGTCATCCCCCCAACACACACACCAAGACCCCTGGCAGTTGGGTTAGCCCCTTGAGCCGTGGATCTGCCCAAGGTTTCTTCCTTGGTAAGGGAGTTTTTCCTTGCCCATGTTGCTCTTGGGTGCTCATTGTTGGTGCCCCCCCCCCCCCCATTAATGCACAAATAGGCTGACACCAGACATAATTTCACTGCATTTCTTACTTCCAGTAACTATATGCATGTGACAATAAACTTCCTTGTATCCTTGTATCCTTCCCAGCCTCTCTTAAGACTGCAATTATCAAACCCCTCATAAAAAAGAAACCTTGATCCCTCTGTGCTTAACAACTACAGGCCCATCTCAAACCTCCCCTTTATAGGCAAAGTTATTGAGAAAGTTGTATTCAACCAAGTCAATAACTATTTAAATACAAATGGCATCTATGATCAACTACAATAAGGCTTTCGCCAACACCACAGTACCGAAACTGCACTTGTAAAGGTATTAAATGATATCCGCCTTAATACAGGCTCAGGAAAAACAACTGTCCTGTTAGACCTTAGTGCAGCTTTCGATACGGTTGATCATGTATTACTTCTCAGCCGACTAGAATGCTGTGTAGGGCTTTCTGATACTGTCCTTAGATGGTTTAAGTCTTATTTAGATCACAGAGAGTATTTTGTTTCTTGGTACCTATGTATCTAAGAAACATACTATGCCATATGGGGTGCCACAGGGATCCATTCTTGGGCCACTCTTATTTAACTTGTACATGCTCCCCCTTGGTGAAATATTTTAACAGTACAAGATTGCATATCATAGCTATGCAGATGACACACAGGTCTACCTTGCATTGTCACCAAACAAATTGAGTCCTATTGACTCCTTGGGCTCTATCTTGCACGCCAGCGCAATTGACTTTGTATACTCGCGCTTTTGTCTTTCCTATTTTGCAGTCAGCGCATATTGGAATTTTCCCTCCACAGGTACATGTGTGCCCACGGGGGCGTTTCAGCGAAAAGACGGGGCGTGTTCCAGCGCAAACAGTCCCTGTTGATATTTTGCAGTTTCAAAAAACAATTCCGCCACAGACCAGGAAATTCAGATGCTATTTTAAGGGCGCATGCATGGCCACAGGCCTGCAGGAATGAATGCTATGCACACCGATCTACAGACACCCTGTGCACAGATGGAAACATTCAAAGCCTTGATAATATTTGTCCGTTTCCCGGTTTTGTTCGTGCATTGGTCAACTAAAAATGTAGTAGCCTATATAGTACATCTACATGCAATATCTTTACAACAACGCCTAATTACGACCTATTAATTTGGACAACTTTATACAGCCCTATAAAGGCTAAAGTTACCTTTAGTTTTGTTCCAATTTACCGTTGTGTATGGCTTTAAACATTGTGTGAGCTTTAACATCAGTATAAGCATTATTCCAGCTGCGCTAAGGTTTTGACAAGCACCACAATTTTGCCTACCTTGTTGTAGCCCATCTGAAATAACTCCAAGCTTTGCTATGTTCCCTCCATTCTTTCGTTGTTTTCAAAAAACGTTTATATCCATGATGGCCTTGAAGTCTTGAGTGTGTGAATTCGCTTAAATAAGCTTATTATGTGCTGTTAACCAGAAAAGAAAGCAGCAAATAGCCTTGGCTACAATTTCTGCAGTTGCGTCCATTCATTGTTATTCTCTCTCCTACAAAAGTTGTGCGTGCATTAAGTTGATGATAACATGTTTACAAACTCTACTTTACATAAAATATTGTAAATAGCCTACTGTCATGCAGTTAATGGGATACTGTGCAGAGTTGGAAAGTTAGGTCAACTTGGAAACTGTTTCTCGTTGTTGGTAAGGTACAGCCGTAGCTTACACCTGCAGGAGCGCTTGCTTGGGCGACTGTGTTGCGCAATGCATTTTGCTCCTCTCATCTATACGACGCAGTTCCCATTTCTCCAAACCATACAATTACAAGGACAAATATTGCTACACGAGGGAAATCAGTGTGGTGTCCGATGTGAAAAAATAGGTATAAATCTAGCGTACACATTTCCACGAATCACAGAAGTGTTGATGACATAAATTAGGAAATATTAGAGGACTTAATGAGACGAGATGTTGAACTGCATGCCGATGCCATTTAACCCAAATGCCCCAGCAGCAGCACGGGAGAGGAGAGCTTATCTGACAGATCTGCATTGTCTATAGTGAGGTAATGTTAGATTACATTGCAAAAATATCATCATGCATTCATAACCTCATGATTCAGTGAGAGTGATCCCAAAACATCGGAAAGTGACATTTCTGTATTACATTTTGTCAAGAGGAAAAATCAATAGCAAACTGTTCCCAACTGACGATAGCGCTGTGAACCGTTCCTGGCTGCGCCTGGCAAATCCGCCATCATAATAGCAATCCGCTATGGAACAAGCGTGCCTGTTGTTAAAGGGAATTTGAGATGATGCTCTGATTGGTTTATTGCACGTTACGCCCAAACCACACCCATGAGTAATGTAGCTACTACAGACCAACTTAGGAGTCATCTTAGATGGGGACCTTCATGCAAAACACAAGAATGCAGAAGATCTGTGGAATGTAGTCCAGTCAGCTCGGGCTGCAATTTCTGTTTGCAGGTGTCAAATGTTAGTTGACTCTATGCCACACAGATGTAAAGCAGCGATCAGAAATAATGGGTGTACAACTAAATATTAGTTCAGTGCTTAAAGCAACACCAAAGATTTCTTTGTACCTTAAAATAATGTTTCCAAAATTGTTTCCGTGGTTCATCAACTCGTAACAGGGTGAACGGCGCTTCTGCATTAGCTTTGCGGCCCTCTATCGGCTATAACCGCACTATGTAAGTTTGCCAGAACCGGTAGTTAGATGGAATGAGACATAAGAAACTACACATTTGACTTGCATGATGTCGCAATACATAATACTTTCATAAAATCATGCAACATATTCTACCTTGTCTATGCACATCGTTATTTGCAAAGCCATTGCTGGATAAACAAATAGCGTGCGTGCAACAGAGGAAAAGTTATTTGGTGTTGCTTTCAAGGAAAAGCTAAATTTCATTTCATTTTCAGTTTATACAGTAAATAATTGTAAATGGACAATTGTAAATTAAAATGCAGATACTGCTATTTTTTGAACAACCTTATATTCTTTTTCTTTATTTTCAGTAAAAAAAAAGTAATTTTTTTCATTTGGAATTACACATCCAAATGAAACTCTGACACAGCGCTGATAGAGAATAGAATGGGTCCCCTATAGGTGGGTGGGTTCCCATTCCAATGCCCCCTGAAGTGCAATTGGTAAAAAGCACTTTTTGGGCAAGAGCTCAACAACTTTCTATTCCAAAAAAAAAGAATGATCTATGGCTAGTTGGTCCCTTGGTGGTGACTGACCGTAGTTCATTACAACTGCCAATGGATTTTTTATAATTTTATTAATGTGTTTCATATAATTAAAATTTGAATCCAGTATTACGCCAGGCTATTTAAATTCTGTGACTATATCAATCTTTTCACTCTCAATGAGGATATCTACATTAGGAGTCTGTGTCATTGGCATAAGTTTGTAGTTCTGTAGTAATGTTACTAGTTGTAGTTCTACATTACTACATAACACAAACAAAAGAGGTGGGATAAAAATGTAGTCCAGCAGCATCTTGCACAAAATAAAGTCCCGTTAGAATTTTGGTATGAAAGCAAGCCACCAAAAAGCATGTTGGCACTCTGGGAAATGGTGCGGTCATATAGCTTTGATATATTAGTGCTTTCGTCCAAACAGACATTTTCGCGACACATTAAAATCGATGATGTCATTCTGTATATTCTTAATTATGCTCCAACAGGGTTATGTTTGGTATCAAACTGACCGGTATGAGACTTCCTGCATCACTAGCATGCTTATTTGGCAATATATCACCTACATCTTGAGTGAAAAAGTATTTTTTTAACCAAGTTTGATATGATAAGTTTTGACACTTAGAGCCCGACTGATTTATCGGCAGGACGATATTATCGGCTGATATTAGGCATTTTCCAAACTATCGGTATCGGCAATTATAGCGGCCAATAACCCAGAGGAAACTTTTGCTTCTCATTTGTATCCCTTCTGTTGCTAAGGAGGCAAAATGGTGATTCTCTTTTAAGGATCATTTAAGTATTACTTTTGTCACAATTATTTCTCCTAATTTTGCCTTAGGAGAAATAAAACAAGCAAAAGATGAGACATAGCAATAAGACAAGTAGGAGTCACATAAGAGATATTAGTTTGAGAAGCAGGAGAAATACAGGAGATCTCTTATATGTTTGAGTGTAGTCTCACAACTTGTTTCTCCTTAGGAGAAATAATAGAGCAGATGGAGTCACATAAGAGATATTAGTTTGAGAAGCAGGAGAAATACGGGAGATCTCTTATATGTTTGAGTGTAGTCTCATTTACAACTTGTTTCTCCTTAGGAGAAATAATAGAGCAAATAAGGAGACATTGCAATGAGAAACTGTTGAGAAGTAGGAGTTACAATTGAGATATCAGTTTGAGGGTCAAAAAATAGGGCACTCCATAGCATTTCAAACTTTTATTTTATAAAACAAAGCAAAACAGTTGTACTTGGACTTTAAGCAATGGGAGCTTGCACATTTGCACTTTAAAATGGACTTCAAGCAATGGAAGCATGTTAATGCCTTGATATGTTCTTTTTATAATGTGTATTTTTTTTATTTTGTGTGTGTGAGTGTGTATGTGAGTATTATTTTTAAAAGCTGCACAAGCAAATTGCATTGTACGGACCAACTGCACAATGACAATTTAAGTCTATCTATAAATCATACAACATGGAGAAATGAACTAATAAACAATAACATAAACAAACTGAACTTGTGCCAAAGCGTGCCATACTGTGTACAATGGTGGATGAAAGCGTGGGCTGGTCAATCTGCATCTTTTATCCTGGTGGTGGAACCAACCAAAGGGAGAAGGGAGAGAAGAGCAGAAAATAGAACATTGTTAGTTTGTGAGCCACTCAAAAATACAAAGTAAGACATTTGTTTGACCGTCTGCTTTCATAACTGTGGGAATTTTGATACAGCACAAAGATCAGACACACCTTATTAATCACTTAAACACAGAATGGGGGATGTGATAGCTACCACTCACATTTGCTATATGTTGCCCAATTGAAAAACAGATTGTATTGATATATTTGTCAAGCTTAAACAAGTTTGTTGAATTCCCTCACCTCATCTAGTGAGTAAACTGTATTGTCAGGCTAGGATTAACACCTATCCAGCTTACCACTAGGCAAAACCTTGTTTTGGTTTGGACTAACTAGTCAGAACGCATAACAACTAAATGCAGCGTTGCCTTGTTTAGTTCTGATAGTGGGTTTCAACAGGAACATTTCTCCTGTGATCAGTGAGGTTTAAGTGATGAGTATTGCTGGAACATGTCACACAATCTCATTGAAGGGCAAATCTGGTGTAAACTGATTCAAAGCCTTGTTGTTCGAACTCACCAGACACTGTCCAAAGGACAAAGAACAATAAAATGTGTCATAACCTAGACAAGTTATGGACAAGAAAGTAAAGCTGACTCAATATGGCAAAAAAGCCTTTCCCCAGGTTTGACCACCCCAATTAAGACTTTTTTTAAGACCTTTTTAAGACCACTTACATGAAAATTAAGACCTACATCACACCCATTATGCGGTTGTAAAACACCAGATCAAATCCATAATGACAATTAAAACAACACTTCCCCATGATGTGCTGTCCTCTCCTTTCGACTGATTATGTTGATTCATTGCTGCCGGTGCGAAAACCCAAAGTATTGTTTGCGCATATCCTAAGAAATTAGACTAGTCTAGTTGCCACGATACCAAAATTATTGTTTCGATACCGATACCACATCAAGAATTGCGATTTCGATACTTCTTAAAAAATTTATTTGATTTGGGGGCCCAGACCTTGACATCATCAGTAATATTGAATATAGTGTTATCATTCACACCAGTGGGCATCCTAGATTGACTCTTTCCACGCACACGGAAAATTATGGCTTATTTCATATGTTTCTATTTCTTATACCTTCGAATTCATATAAAGTGTACAGTTAATGTATAGTATTTTTTAATCTGCATAATTACTATTAATCTGCTTAATTGCTAAACATATTTAGTCATTTGAATACTTAATATTTATTTTTAAACTATTACACCTAGGCAAATTTTAATGTGGTGTGTAGGCCTGTCTTTCCCACCTGATGACTCTAGTGTTTCCCACCGGATTTCTGCATGCCTTAAGGATATTTCAGCCTGGATGAAAGATCGGCACCTTCAGCTTAATCTCTCAAAAACAGAGTTTTTGGTGTTTCCAGCTAAAACAGCTATTCCCCAACAGATTAACATCCAGCTTGACTCAACTTCACTGACCCCAACTAGATCGGCACGAAACTTGGGCGTTGTAATTGATGACCGACTTAACTTCTCTGAGCATATAGCTTCTATTGCAAAATCATGTCGGTTTATGCTTTACAACATTAGGAAGATCAGACCTTATCTGACACAAGATTCCACACAACTTCTTGTTCAGACCATGGTCATCTCTAAGCTGGACTATTGTAATTCACTATTAGCTGGCTTACCCGCTTGTGTAACAAGATCATTACAGCTGATTCAAAATGCTGGAGCACGCCTGGTCTTCAATCAGCCAAAGAGGACACATGTAACTCCTCTCCTAGTTACTCTCCATTGGCTCCCTATAGTAGCCAGAATTAAATTTAAATCTCTCACTTTGGCCTATAGGACACTAACTAGATCTGCTCCTAGTTATTTTAATTCAATAATCAAGCCTTACATCCCCAACCGCCCACTGCGGTCTTCTGGTGAGCGTATGTTGTGTCGACCAGTCATGAAAACTGGGTCTAATTCCAGACTCTTTTCTTCAGTGGTTCCATGTTGGTGGAATGAACTGCCCAGTGCTCTCCGTTCCTGTGGTAGTTTTGGGTCGTTTAAGAGGGGTCTAAAGACATTCCTATTCAACATATACTTAGTTGTTTAAGCGCTTATGTGTTATGGTTTATATAATGTTGTTTTATTTTAATTGGGCTGTTAATTAATTTGACATTATTGTTTATTATTGATATTCTCCTTAATGTAGTCTTAGCATGTCATTGTTTTTATATTATTGATTGAATTGACATTATTGTTTTTATTATTGCCTTTCCCCTTTTTTACATTGCTTTTTATTAGGCTATTGCTTGAATTGATATTATTATGACCGCCGCGCAGCGAAGCGGCGGTCATATAGGTTTAGTCAGATTTTTTTATTTTTTTTTATTTTTCGCATGCCCAAATTTCCGTCAATGATTCCCGGGACACTGAAAGACCGGGGTACACGAAACTTGGTGGGCATGTAACCCCACATGGATAGCATGGAACCATCGTTTTTCGTTTTGATCTGTAGCCCCCCCGCTGGACTGGACCCCCCGAAAGGAGGGTAGGGCAGACACAGTTTTCTGTGAATATCTCGAAAACCGTAGGGTTTAGGAGGACCATTTTTTTTTTGTATGTTGATCTCAAGGGGCCATGTCAACCCATTCCATAACCACTCATTTCATGTATAGCGCCACCTAGTTAAACACAAAAAAGTAAAAATGAGGTGTTGTAATTGAAGGTATCTGTGACCTAACATAGTCAAAACTGCACGAAATTGGAAGTGTAGGATCATTATGACACCCTCTGTATGCACGCCAAGTTTTGTGGAATTCCGTTCATGGGGGGCCACACAATAAATGAATTTATGTTACTATACACCAACTGGCCTGTAGGTGGCCGGAGACAGTTTTCTGTGAATATCTCGAGAACCGTAGGGCCTAGGAGGTCCACCTTTTTTATGTATGTTGGTCTTAAGGGGGCATGTCAACCCATCCCATTACCACTTATTTCATGTATAGCGCCACCTATAGTTAAAAATTAAAAAGCAAAAAATTAGGTGTTTTCATCACAATATCTCTGGCTGACAAGGTCAAAACTGCACAAAATTAAAAGTGTAGGATCATTATGACACCCTCCGAATGCATGCCAAGTTTTGTGTACTTTCGTTCATGGGGGGCCTTACAATAAAATAATTTATGTGTACATTTAGTGACGTACACCAACAAGGATTCCCGGGACACTGAAAGACCGGGGTACACAAAACTTGGTGGGCATGTACCCCCACATGGATAGCATGGAACCGTCATTCTTCGTTTTGATCTGTAGCCCCCCCCCGCTGGACTGGACCCCCCCGAAAGGAGGGTAGGGCAGACACAGTTCTCTGTGAATATCTTGAGAACTGTAGGGCCTAGGATGACCAATTTTTTCCGTATGTTTGCCTTCAGGGGTCATGTTAACCCATTCCATGTGCACACATGTGCATAAACAGATACACACGCACACACATACATTTACAGTAATCATACGTATGACACATACTCACACAGTAGACATATGTACGCATGCATGCACATGCACAAACACACATACGCAGGCAAACACACAAGCACGCACATACACACACACACACACATATAAACATAAATTTATACACGCACACATGCACACAATTTAAGAATTTTTCCCGTCATCTACTCCCTGAATTTTTGGTCATTGATACCCAGGACACCGAACCACCGGGGTACATGAAATTTGGTGGGTATGTAGCCCCACTAGACTTTTACGGAAAAATTTCATTTCGTCCCCGGGGACCACCACCAACCCCCCCCGTGCTGGGCCCCCTCCGCAAAAAAAAGAACCGCAAAAAAAAAAACAGTTTTTCCTAAATAACTACCTGAACCGTGGCACTGAGGATGAAGAATCTTTTATGGTATGTTGGTCTCAAGGGCCCACATCAACCTGGCTCATAATCACTCATTTGTGATTTGCACCCCCACCCCCCGGTAAAAAATGAAAATGCAATATTATTCTGCTTTAATTGCCCCTATCTTCAGTTAAGATGTTCAGAACTGCACCAAATTTTATGTGTATGATTGACCTGGCATTCTCCGGGGGTATGCCAAGTTTCGTAGAATTTCATCCATGGGGGGGTCTAAATAAATTAGGTTATGTGTACATTTAGTGACTGTACACTCATTGGCCTGTAAATGGCGGTGCACACATATACACATGCACACACACAGGCACCCACATACTATCGGTATTAGAACGGCCGATACATAAGTACAAATTCAGTAGGATTAAAAGAAAGCCAAAATAAATATTCATCATCATCATCATGGCTGCATTTTCAGTATTGGCGAGAAGTAGTCGTTTGTCCACTAGATGGCGCATTTATGTTGTAAATAGGCCTACCTTATAATCCTACCTGTAGCTTAGGGAAGCTAACAGCTTTCTATTAGGATCTAGTTTGTTAGTTACCGTTTTGTCATAACTCCCTGATGCATTTTTGCATTTAGAATAGCCAGAGCGTGGATATCTCAATCGGAAAATTAAACAATATCAGGTGCCTATGGACTAGGCTGGGTGAACCCAGCCTGATCTGCCCGCTATTTATTTTTTGATTTCTTAAAAGATTGAGCTTGGTCTGATGAAAGCCAGACTAGCCATGGACCTCAGTTAAACAATGCAAGGGAACATGAATCAGCCTATATTTGCACTAACAATAACGGACAAAAGCTCTTCAACTTTGGCCCGTTAAAATGTGTATGAACAGTCTAGCGACGCATTTCATCAAGGCCCATTTGGACATGTCAGTTATTTGCACCACTGGTTAGATGTAAAACAGCATTTCGTTTCAGACTAGGCTACTGTTACTTAATTTGTGCATTAACAATAACGTTTCAGACTACTGTTACTTAATTTGTGCATTGACAATAAAGTATTACAAAATCTTATGTAGAAGAAGAAACATTCACAAAAAATCCATCCATCCAAAAATGACCTTTGTTTTTGATAGCTGTTGAAAACGGCATGGAACTGACAGAGATGTTTTTGTTTAAAAATACATAAAAAAATAAATAAATAAATAAATAACATTATGCTGATACCTTTTGCTTTTCCCAAATACAATGTAGCCTACAGGTGTAAGTGACCTTTCATCAATCCAGTTGCAATGGATGAACTGTGATGAACTGCCCTACTTGTGATTGTTTAGAGATTTTAAAGGTTTTATAACAATGCTACATCTTCTTTGGCTATTCTACAATCTATTCACCTTTTCAGCACCAGTAGGCTACTTTCTGTGCAGCCGCACACACACACTCAGGCAAACTCACTTGCCAAACAAGCATACACAAAAGTTTCAAGAGTGGGGGATGGAGTAAAATATGGAGACAAATTGAAGTGTGATTTATTTTCGCGGAACAGATGTACAGGACTGAGCGGCGGTCATATTTTGTACCGCTATGCGGTACATCTAGTTGTGTACTACAACTATTCTCCTTACTATATTTGACCTACATTTTAATCTGTTCCCTGTTCAATTTTAAATATTATTATGTTGTTTTGTATTTATGTGTCGCTTTGGACAAAGGCGTCTGCTAAATCCATAACCATAACCATAGGCCTAGGTGTAATTGAGTGTTTGTCACTTTAAGAAATATGTGAGTAATTACTGTAGCCTTCAGTCTCACGGTTTTAGGCTAGTGAATAATAGTTGCACATAATGCATAAGGATATGTGGATGCAATTCATTGTTGTCTGTCATTAGATAAAATAAATGTAAATAAAAAAACTATCAAGTTCATAGAAGGGATCATGTCCAATAAGGATTTTAGCACTAATTACGAATGACATACATGACCTGAGCTAGCAGAATTAGTTAGCAAGGAGCTCTCTCCAGATGTAAAAGTTTGCAAAGGTTGCGCTGCCTATTTCTAAATGACATTAAACCCGATAGTAGACCTACGTACATCTCATAGCCTAGGTAGGTTAGCAACACAAAGTTGAGAGGTGCAAGTGAGCAAATCAACTTGATATTAGCCTATTATTATGTGTTACCACAGAATCACTTAAGCTAAACTAGCAGCCATGTCTCGCCAGGCACGACAGCTGCGCATATATGTGTGAGGAGAAAAGACGTACAGCCATAGGCTTGGGGAGGAGGCACTAGAAGCATGCCTAGTGCACACAAACAAGAACACGGTCATTCTTAAAAGTATTGATACTAATAAAATTAGGTATTGTGACAACTGCTAATAGCTATTGCGACACTTTTGTAGTATTGGTGCACCGTGCAACACTAAATTAGACGATCTCTGACGTTAATCAACCCCCTGTTGAATTTTCACATTGTTGTTGTTTTTTCCTAGCCTAGAAATCTAGACGCACCCTAGCGGCGGCAAATTAATTTGCTCAGCCTGTACGTCTAGTATCAAACCATAGGGATTTCTATTGGCTGACGCCGTGGACGTCATCCAATCACAGCGCTCTATTTTGTTAGAGAGTCTTAAGGCGGGCTTAACAGGATGGCAACAGTCCTGCAACAGTGAACAACAAGGAAGGTGGCTATGGCAAACGAAGAGCGGTTGTTTGAATCGGCGTTGGCGTCAACTTTGGAGGAGTTGGACTTGTGCTTTTCTTTGAAAGTTGAGCAACACAATGCACTTAAGTCATTCCTTTCGAAGAAGGATGTATTTGCCGTTTTGCCGACAGGATACGGATATGGTCGTAGCGCTGGCCTATTGCATGCCTAGGCCGTTTGAAAGACAATTCTCTGCCCAATGACACACAACTTAGATAATTAACTTTAATATGTTTGTATTAAATTTTATTCAAATACAAAGACCTGCAAGAATGTGCACAATGTTTGCACACATCCACAATACACTCCTTCATACCAACCTCAAGTTTCTTGAGAACTTTAAAGTTAGCATAGCCCAAGGACACACAACTTAGATAATTAACTTTAATATGTTTGTATTAAATTTTATTCAAATACAAAGACCTGCAAGAACGTGCACAATGTTTGCACACATCCACAATACACTCCTTCATACCAACCTCAAGTTTCTTGAGAACTTTAAAGTTCTCAAGAAACTGATGATTAATCATCTAATCGGAAGACATGGAACTGGTTATGGTTGCCCTGCAACAAGTTACCCCACGTGAAAATTTAATTAATAATTTGCCCAGACTTGTTGTGATCATAATATTGAGATTCAGGAAGATGAAATTACATTATACAAATACAAAGACATTTTATGTGAGATTAAGGTATTTGTGTTTTCTTGTCCTTCAATTTATGAGTATGGTGTTTGCATCTGGTTTCCCTAATGTATTTGTGCTAATTTCACATCTTGAGCCTGTTTCTGTTTATCTGGATGTTTTGCCTCATGCCACCCTTGAATCAGTGCCTCACTAGTGCCACCCTTGTTAAAAATGTCTAGAATCGCCACTGTGTATATATAATATTAGGATGGATGGATGGAGCCTAGTTGTAGATAGATAGATAGATAGATAGATACTTTATTGATCCCCAAGGGGAAATTCAAGAAGATTGTAGGCCTAGGCCTAATGTTTAATGTGAAATAAAATAAGTAGCCTAAAAGGCAACATTCGAAATGAGGAGAAATAAGGCAAGATAAGAGTGATTGGGGAGAAAAACTGAGCAGCCTTGGCTATTTTAAAGATCTTAACGTGAACTTAAAATTTGAGCTGAGACAAGGATGGATATTCCACAGCTGGTTCCTTGAACCCATTAATCAGCAAGTTTAATTTAATTTTTTTAGTTTTTTTTATGTTGACCCGAAATCCTGGAAACCCAGGAACATCACGTTTTTGGGCAGTGAATGCATGTCGGCTTAACTAGATTGTGGTGGATCAATCATATTGCCTTCTTAAATCGTAAAATATTCTGTGGTCTCAGTTCACTGTTGAATGGGCCTAGCCTACCCTATGCTTGCTCAATATGCTTCGTCTAGTAGAGGTGCTTCAAATTGGCGCTTTTAAAAATCGCCTGTCTCAGAATAGAAGAGGTCCAGGCCAATTCTGCGCAAAACTGTCACATCCATATTTAGCCTAGTTGGCGTTACGGACGTGACAGTTTTGCGTGGTATTGCCCCCGTATCGTTATATAAAGCTCTGTTCTCGCTGTCTAGCTTCCTCCTCTTTGAGCAATCGATGATTTGAAAATAACTTACTTATCGTTAACTTAGATATCCATCTGATTGTTTCTCGTCCCGTCTCCTCTCCTCGCTCGTTTCAGGCTATCAGTCTCTTCCCCATAGTAGGCTACTTTACTCACTGACTCGACTTTATCAGAATTCACAGATTTCACTGGCTGAGTAGCAGCAAGCGAAATGATGGTTCCTGAAGCTCCTGAAGTAAATGCTGTTATCCTAACCAACGAAACATTTAGCGCAGCTGTGAAATGGCTATTATGGTCTGAGTCCGGATAGGATCACGTCACGGTCCGGACTCGGATCGCGGTCCGCCATTTGGTGATCCCTGGTATACACCATACAACAAATATTGTTGGTGAGTTAATCATTTTGGCCATGTCATTTTTTTTTACTTTTGATGTATGTTCAGCCCATCTGTAAAATCCTTGCAGTCTTTAAATCTTCATAAAACCTAGTGGAAATTTCGCCTCTATCATTTCTATGACAATGTGATTTTGTAGCTTTCGTAGCTACACAGTTTGATGTTAACTGTATAAAGGTTGAATAATTTTAGTGCAATAGAGGCCTACCCTTTATAAAAAGCCCACCAATAATGCTCACCACAATTGGAAATAATTTAAAATAAGAGAAAATTACCCCAGCTTCATGGATGTTTTGGAACCTCCAGCCCTCGTAACAAAAGCCTTCTTGACCTTTGCGGATTCCACAGCTGTCCATCCACAGAGCGTTCCACAGTGCATAACGTAGGCTGCAAATAAAAAGCAAAATCAATCTATCAGTGTGGTAATAATAGCTCTGAAACTGACAGTTCCAGTCATTGATTTTGATTAGCTGAAACGTGTTCCTTTCTGTTGTAATTCCCAAGTTACACAAAGTTACACAAGGTTACACATCCTTGTGTACACATCCCTACGCAAAGAATGGTAAAAAATGAAGTTGTTACAAGCTGTGGCCAATGTTCCACTTACCATTGTGTGACAGTCTACATCAGTGGTCTCCAACACGGTGCCCGCGGGCACCAGGTAGCCCACGGGATGGCTATGAGGCGCCCCCAGCGCACTTTCTAAAAATAGCCAACAGGTCGCCTGCAGATCACGCTCTAAAAACATGCTCCATTGTGAAGTTTTCAATAGATATTTAAGTCTAGACCAGAACCATTTTAAGAATGTATGTAGCCATACATCTGTAACATTAAATTGATATTGGTGATGCCTTACAAATTGTAGCTGCGTTAAATTTTAGCCTTTGGCTCCAAATCCGTTTCCCATTCAATCTTTAAGCAACAACGGAAGCGGAGTGCATACACGCTGCTCGCACGCATAGACAGTAAAGGGGGAAAAAACTTGCTTGTCTGGTGTAGCCAATGGAAGCATATCTTTTGCAAAAGTTCTGTGGCCATTCCATGTTCGTCAAATACGGTTCTTGCATGATTGTTCAAGGACTGAAAAACAATTGCTTTAGCTCACAGGCCTTTTCTCCTCCGTTGGCAACTGCCGTATAACAGCGCTGAAAATGTTATAGCATGCATGACTGAGCAGGACTGTGCATTACCCTTTTTTGTCAGATCATGGATCATTTCAGGTGTGCAATAACTTTAAAAGGAGTTTTCATATGTTAGGGTGGTGTGGGCGATTACTATTTAAATGTTAAAACCGAATTGTCCACTGAAATCAGAACTTAAACAAACCCTGAATTCATAATGGTGGGTGGGTATAAATTGGGTACAAATTGTAACCCAAATTATTAATTGCACAAAAAGATAAAAAATAAATAAAAAAATAAAAATAGATTAGATTCCCCATGCAAACTTTGAAATGAACAAACTGAACAAAAATGTTGGTAGTGTTGCATAGGTTATTGATATTAAATTTGAAAATACAGTTGCTTAATATATAAAGACGTATAGGCCTGCACAATATTGATAATTTAAAAGTAAAAATCACATAGGCCTATTATTTAGGAGGACTACCCTCGCAAAAAAGGGATGAGGGTATGTTTGTTTTAAATGAGTAGCCCTCCATATGATTTCGGGTCTTCAGGTAGCCCTCATTCCCAAAAAGGTTGGAGACCCCTGGTCTACATTAACTATTTATTGGTTAAATCCAACCTTTAAACACACCAATATTCTTTGTGAATGAACCAGGTATCGTAAATTAATAAATGTTATTCCTTAAAATACAGGGGGCATAAGTAAGGAACCCCCCATGTTAAAATCCCATAGAGGCAGGCAGATTTTTATTTTTAAAGGCCAGTTATTGAATGGACTCAGGATACTATGCATCCTGATAAAATTCCCTTGGCCTTTGTAATTAAAAGATAGATAGATAGCCCATCACATACCCTTCACCATACCTAGATATATCATGGTTTTATTTCAGTTAGCTAATAGCTGGTTTGATTTGCATGCTACAGATTCTATTAATTGCAAAAGAAATGTTGACTGGCAAGTTATTCATGACTGCAGATGCTGACTTGCCTATTTCTCGATCCCTCGACCGCAGCAACGCTACTTCCTAGTTTACCTGGGTTACAAGAATGCCCTTTCACTCCTGTTACAATATGTTGTAATTTATAGCAGGTTAAACAAAAGTGAGAACATATTATGGGGCAAAATATACTTACCATTTTGGTACGCTGTTTGTTCAGCAATTTGATCGGATGGTCTAGCGTAGTCTTCCAATTTTTTAAGAAGCTGCCGGCCTCTTTTCAGTGGAATTAAGCTGGAACCAGTTTAAACCAGTGGCAATAACGTTAGCTTCGTCATCTTGACTGACATCCCAAAGACATTTTAAAATTCCGTGCATTTTGGCTACAGCATGGCTTAACACCATTCAAAACATACAGACTAAAGCTGTATAAGGCAAAGTAAGCTAGCACTAGCAACGTTAAATTGTCTAACGTTAGCTTTATGTGGCACAGCCAGTGATGTAACTTACAAGTAGCTAACATTAACTAGCTAGCTAACTTTA
Organism: Alosa sapidissima; assembly: GCF_018492685.1. NCBI lineage: Eukaryota > Metazoa > Chordata > Actinopteri > Clupeiformes > Clupeidae > Alosa > Alosa sapidissima. The sequence continues at coordinate 32,272,043 of NC_055972.1, read as the reverse complement.
TGTGCTGCTTCGTCAGGTTGTTCAATGATATATTGAGTCTAAAAATATGCAAGAACGTTAGCAAATTACCAAAATGTTAATGTACCTTCTCTGAGTTTTCGTGGTGGCAAGTTCTGCACAATCCTTCATACCCACACACCTTTTCACTTGGTTTCACTGGGCGCCAAATCTAGACTGCATTTTCTGGAGTTTTCCGCACGCGAGTTTATCTCGTCCGACCATCATAGACCTCGATCATCATAGACCTCGAACTTGATTTCTCTAACTTGCTAACAAGTCGCAAGTTAGCTCTGGGGTAGCAAAAAGCAAATTGTGCCGCCTTCACGTACCATTGATTATAATATCTACTCGAAGGTTGAAGACAAAAGTGCGTTCAGGAAAACGTCTGCGTCTCCGATTTCGTCGTCTCCCTGCGGGAGAATTTAACAGGTGATCTCCTTATATGGGCATAGATGGTAGCTTTTTTGTAGGCGAACTTCAGACGTCTGTCAGAGCATCGTCATATGTGGTGGTCACATCACATGGTTAGGCCTAGCCTACTGTTTGCAAATGTGAACTTGTGTGCAATTTGTGCAATTAAAACAAATAAGCCAATGAAAATCATTTGAGAATTGTTGTACAACAGCTAGAGCTCTTACAGATCAGTCTAATTTATAAAACAAATAGGTCTGGATGAGCATTACATTAGTTCACTTAGAGAGCTCTCTGATGGATAAGCCTGAGTAAAATATGAGATATATAAATTGAGCAAGTCTGAGTATTGTATAAGCCTTTGCTGAGATCTCTTTTGTAAATCAAAAAAGGACTAAACTGAGATGACTAGAATGAGAACGGTTCAAGCTTGTGAAGAGATCTCTTTTACAGAACTGATGGAGCCTAATCTGAGATTTACCAAAAAGATCTGAAATGAGAATTGCATGAGTTTACAGAGAGAGCTCTCTGGTGGATCAGCCTGAGTAAAATATGAGATGTATAAATTAGACAACACTGAGCATTATTTAAAATATTGATGAGATCTCATTTGTATATTAAAGGGAGTCTACACTGAGATAAATTAACTCTTTTGCTCCAGAGACAAACCTGAGAAGCGGGAGACAAAAGCAATAATCTCATTTTTATATCACTGTGATCTCATTATTGTCTAGGAGAAACAATTGAGAAAGAGAGGAGCTCTCATTTTAACATTTTCTTTCCTCTGGGAAATCATTTTAAATTCTGTAGGCTTAAGAAAAGTACCGAATATTGATCCTTCATTTAGGCTACATTTCCAGTATTGGCATTACGGAGTTTGTCCACCAGATGGTGCAGCGTCTAGCTGCAAGACACGCATGCATTACTTGACTTTGTTGCACTTCACTGTGACCTCCTACAATGACAACGCAATGGTAGCTTACGCTTTCACCGCTTTGTGGCTTGTGACAGCACTGTAATTGTCTCTTTCAACTGTCATCCCATTCTTTTCTGACCATACTAACAGGAGCTAAATTAGTTAGCCACAATGCTAACATTCGCTAATGCGACAGCAGGGCATAGATAGGCTACATGTCTACGATGCATCCTAAACACCGGGCTGGGACACTTCTGCTTGCTAAATAGGTTTTTCTGCTGTTCTGACTCGCTCACAGTCCTTGGTGGCCCTGTCAGTGCTTTGTAAAATGTTGCATTAAGACCACAAAAAGTCTACAGGAAATAAATGTGAGTATCTGAGCTAACGTTCATTCCCAAACACCCACTAGACTACTCCCTAGTTTCAGTGTTCAATTTCTTGCATTTCAACAAAGGTGTTTCAAGTAAGGAAGAGCATGGTTTAGGCTACAAACGCTAAAAGTAAAGTAAAGTAACTGAAGTGACATACAATGTTTTGCTTGCATAAAGGGATAGAGTCATTAAGTATAAACTGCTCACAATGTCGATAATGGCAATGTAGTTATTACAGAACAAAGACCTCTTTTATTGGGGGCCAAGCAGCGAAGCACCTTTTGTACCTTTTCCTAATATTATTCTTCTCCAATGGAAGTCTATGGCAGCCCATACTGTACATCCACACGCATGCGCGCACACCATAGACTGGCGCACACACACATCCACACGCACAGACACACACTCACACGCACACGTGCCAGTATTGGTAGTTTGTAGTTTGTAACAAAATAGTTTTTGATGTATGTGTGCCCACCTGTGGCTGTAGGCTATTGGAGCCACTCACTTGGGGGCACTGTGCTAAGCTAGGCTAGCGGTGGGAGTGTCAGACAGAGGTACTGCCATAGATATATATCTATGGGTACTGCAGGCACAATGACAAAAAGCGTATGTATCGACTTCTTAAAGGTCTCATTCCCTGACAAACCGTTTAATACTTGTTACTTTCGAAATACTATAGCTCACTCCAAGTTGCATATGCATGCTGCATGTGAAAATGATCTTCTACCCCCATTGCCCGCATTAGCCAATGAAAGAAAATACACGGAAAAACAAGCGAATCAGAAAGAGCCCTTCCCAATGACGCCGAAGGGAAACTGATTATTCATGGCCTCGCCCACCTTGGCTTGTGACCACCTACAGGAAGACTGGAAGATTTTGCGGCTAGGGGATTGTCTCTCTGCGCTAGTAGGAGCTAACAGCAAGTTGCTAACATGGCGGAAAAAAATCATGCCTGTGTTATTTGTGGCAATAACACATCAATGTTGCATGTCTTGCCTTAGAAACATGAGTTGAGGAAGAAATGGTTCAGATTTATCGTTGGAACACCACCACCGAAGTAGCAACATTAGTTCTTTGTTCCAATCATTTTGACCACACTCACTGCCTACAGTTAGAAAGTGGTTTTGCATCGATGTTCTGAAAACCTGGTTCTGTACCGTCATGACGATCGACCACCAGCTCACAGGCTGTAAGTACAAACAAACTTTTCCACCTAACATCTGTTACAAAATAGCATGTTCATATTCTACACGATAGCATGCATGAAAAGGGTACAAGCTAGGCTTAGGCTTACAGGAAGCTACACCAGGCACGTACTGTAACTGAAGTGTTCTGTTCGCGACGTGTAAAATCAGAGAATGTCTAATAGGAAGGGCTCTGGTAAAATCCATTAGAGGAATGGTCTATTTTCCCGAACGTAGCCTACAGGCCACTAACACGCCAGGTGTAGCTACTTCCATTGATTAGGCCTATTGGAAGCTAATTGTTGCAGTACATAACGCGAACGGAATGCTTCAGTTACGTGCCTGGTGTAGCTACACTCATAAGAAACTGACCACACTACCCAGAGATTTAGCTTGTTGAACCTATAATCTTCTAACCTAAGCGTTAAACCACAAATAATTGATGTCTTCTTGCCATTATTACATTGACCTTTGTAGGCCTACAATGATGTTTTGTTTGATTACTTGCTGTTTACTTAGTGTTTTGTATGTCTTCCAGAGCACATCCTGATGTCAGGCTACACAGCTTTCTAGCCTACATTAGGTCATCACGTTAGAAGCAAAGGTTTGTGATCTAACTTTTATTGTTGTGCTAGTTAGTTTCTAGAAGTCTTTTTCTAGTAGGCTAATACAGGTTCTTATGTGCTCATCAATGTTTGGGAAAGTCAATTCATGGGTTTCTTCAGGTCACTTTCCACAGGTGTATAAAATCAAGCACCTCGATTATGAATGCAGACTGCATGGTGCTTGATTAATACACCTGTGTAAATGGACCAGATGAAACCCATGAATTGCATAACAGATAGAATTGATATTACCGAATGTCTTCTTGTGGGTGTGCTACTTAGTACATCATACACCTTACCACAGTCACTAAAATATTTTTGTTTCCATTGTGCCAGTACAGTTTTCTGTGAGATAGTGAATGTCCTGTGTACTATTAGTATCTTGTAACTTGACAGTAATACACATTTATTTACTTTAGGTATCCAAACAGAATACTTCATGAAAAGTATGAGTATTGATACAAGCACTTCGAAAACACCATGGGCATGGGGGGCCTGCTACCTCTACTGCCATCAAGCCTGTTCATCCAAGGCCAGCTAGAAGACCTCGGGTTGATCAAGAGGAGGAGGATGAAATCGACATCTCCACAATAACACCCGATGGCTCCACCTATGGCCCAGCGCAATCAAAGAGCAATGTAATAGAATCATCACAGCCAACGAATGTGTTTTGTGTGTTGTCCCTTTGGATCCCCAGGACAATACAAGCCGAAACAACAACTCAGACCTTTTTCCCTAAATAATCCCAGCACCATCTTACAAAGGATCTGTAGGCCAGATGTCTGCATCGTCTGGCAAAAAGAGGACATTGTTAATTCTGTGCATAGTTTGGATGTTCTTGTTTTGTGTTTGCATTATTTTAATAGACTGCAATATTACTATTTGTCAGTGTTTCACAGACCACCTAGCAAAAAAAAACAGTAGACCTACTTCAACAGTATATTACACAATAGGCCTTCTCACTGAACCACCTTGCTTATTGTCTTTGCACCTTGCTTATGGTGTCAGAGGATTCATATGATTTAAACTGGCATAGGTTACATCAGTGTTGCAGAACTGTTTGGATTTACATACAAGTTGGTTCAATATTGCAAACAACTCATCTATTATATTTTACCATATTTACTTGTGGAACACTTGAGATAGCTTGCGGACCACACTTTGAGTACCACTGCTGTATTTAAATATAATAAAGTTATTTATTGAAAATTGACCTGTTTTGTATATTTGTTTTTTGGAGTTTCATCAGTTTTTGTCCCTTTTAAGCTAAAGGTTTATCTTACCTTTCATATCTTCTGTCTCACAGAGGGCCATAGTCGTCATAGTCGAATGTTTAGTGCATTTTGAAGGGAGTACATTATGCTAAGGCAGACTGGTTCTAATCCTGGGTACAGGGTCATACAGACAACAGGGGTACTAGTGTTGCCCATTTTTCTAACCACATGAGCAATCCCCTTAAGAAAAAGTAGTATAGGAATCTTATTTGGGACAAAATATTATAGTAATCTTATAGGAATAATTATTATAGGAATAATTGGGACATACTGTAGAAGTACTACTAATAACTCTATAATATCCTGTAACCGCTATAGTTTAATTGTTTACCCTATTCTCTAATTCAGCCATTTGTTGAAGTGGGCAAATCATTCAAACTCTTGCGTATGCAAATTCACTGCTTGGACCGCGATGGCTGTTTGAAGAAGTTTCTTCATTCAGTAGCTACTTTCCCTGGGTAGATACATAGATAGATATATCAAGTTCAAGTAGCCTAGTTTTATTGTCATGTACTTATAAAATTAAAAATTAATGAAAAAGTAATGAAATTATTAAACTCAAGAGCCAGCTCAACTTAAAAGAGTAAATTAAAAGCAGTAATTAAGGTGTATTTTGTGTGTGTGTGGGGGGGGGTGATGAAAAAGGGAATAATGAAATGGTGTGTGTGGGGAGGGGGTATGTTGTTGTGTGTATGTGTGTGGGGAGGGGGTATGTTGTTGCGCTTGGGTGGGGGTTCTGAGGTTTGAGGTTGATTAGCTTTGGGGAAGAGAATTACAGTTCAGCATGCTGGTGGCTTGTGGAGAAGAGTCTCTGTATCTGCTGTCGGCATACTCTTGTACCTAGCCTACTTTATTCATCCTCAGAGGGAAATTACAATGTTCCAGCAGCACAGACAAACACAGCATTCACAGATACATACATACATACATTATTCAAAAAATATTATTTCTCTCTCTCTGCTCAGGGGGGACTCATTAAGTGCTATTGCAGTGGATAAAAGAAGTATTTCTGTAGGCTATCTGTCCTTATTACAGCTTAGTTGGCGTAGCCTCCAACTGAAAATACTTTTTTGTTTGACCAGTAAGTTGTGTAGCCTAGTGGATGTGAGGTATTGTCCAATATATTTGACAGTTTGTACAGCATCCTTCTGTAATTCCCCTTTATTACACATATTTATAATTCTGTACACTGCCCTGTATCGGTCTGATTATATCGGCAGCTACTTGATACACTGTTAGCGATGAATTGCCTATAAACGTTCCGTTACTTTAACTTCTGTTTGTAGGACGCCGGAAATACAGGGTCGTGTATCAGTGCACATGAAACATTAAATTGGCACTTTGGCTACCTGTGATGGATGCACAAAACAAAAAGTTATAAAGAGTTGTTTAGGAAGCAGGGCCATCTTACAATTTGACCTGCGTAATAATGCCCCTTCACTTCACGTCACTAGCGTGCACTAGCACAAGTGTTGGGCTAGCATGCACTTGAAAGGACCTCAGATCGAAGATCTCCGCTGCGCTCTAAAATCGTTGCTTTATACACACCTGGCAAGTGGCCACCTGCAGTCCTTGTAAAATCTTCGTATATTCTTGGCTAGAAATTTCTGTAGTAGGCACAATGCCTGTCAACACATTAGTGACTGTGCGATATGGACCATATGATTCGTGTGGCATTGTGGATCACAGGACATTGCGTCTCCAGGGCCTCCAAGGTAACTACAAGCGCCATACTAACCGATTTCACTTCCGCTCTCCCAGCCTCCGGCAATTCATTATTGTTACGCGGATCCATGGACATAGCCTTGGTGAAATGCATAAACAATTATGTTTCTTACTCCTTATCAACAACAGCTACACTACATGACAACGGCCATAGATGTGTCCTTCATAAATCGCTGGACTGGAACAAGGTGGAGCTTATTGTCAATGGAGAATGCGTTTACGTGTGCAACATAAAAGACCTAGAATTTGGTAATGTGCATTTTATTACACTTAACAAAGCAGCTTTTTGATTATATTTCATTCAAAATGTGCCACTGATGTGTGTGTGTGTGTGTGTGTGTGTGTGTGTGTGTGTGTGTGTCTAGGTGGTGATGGACGACTTGACCACCTGTGTGAGGCAGCAGCAACAGCCGTCAAGAATTCTTATTAAACCAGTGACAGTCAATTTATGTTTTGGTCTTTATACTGCAAAGGACAAAATGCTGCATGTACTCTACACACCACTTTAATACTTACAAATGTAACACAATGCTACAAAATTGCATAATGTCAACAGTATGTAGAGGTTGGTGCATCATCAATATAATTTCAAGATCTACAAATAAAGTTCCTATAAAAGATAGAGTTCATTCTAATAGATGGATATCACCAGGGTACTTTATACATTCATTTGCAACTCGTGAGACATTAACCTTAACTGTAATGCATTATGAATACATTCAAGCTAAACTCCAGACATCTTAAAGCATTACTGTTTCACCTGAATCCCTCTGAATGTTTGAGAGACCATTGAGCAGACATCAAACACAGACAAGTGGAACACCTTAATGATATAAGGATGTAGCTTATGTACCTATACTAAAATGTAACTTATGTTTACTGATTTTAAAGTCTGTTAATAGCTAATTATAGCATACTAATGCAAAACATTTTCCAGTAATTTCATATGATCTGCATTTCTTCCTCCAGTATTTTCTTCATATAGTCTGTATTTTCTCACCATGGAAAAGACACCTTATGGCTGCTGTGGAGAATATGATCATGTGTCTTTATACCAGCTGTTTGATGTCTTTGGATGAAGTCAAGTGTGACAGTGATGTGAAAATATTCCACAGACAGGCTCAACAAATGGACAGGGTATCTAACGCACAGCCGTTTCTTTGGTGCTTATAAATGGTGCATAATCTATTTGCATACAGCTTAGCCTTAGCATATCCATTATGTTTGCATATTCATTCCATTCCAGGTTATATGCATACATGTTAGGATTGTGTTAGTTAATGGTTGGTTTGCATACTTTATTGTACATTGAGTGAAAGAGTTACCCAAAGTTCAAGAGCGGCTAAAAATGTTAGATGATGTTGATTGTTGAGTCTACATTGTGCGTTGATGCTGATATGTGCTCAGGGTATTAAAAACTCCTGCCCTTAAAAGCCTTCAGGTTAAACGCGGTATCCATGAACCTTTTCAGCTCAGCCAGGTGGGTGACCTTATTACCTGTGGCAGGAGCTGCAGCAGGGTCACGGCCAACATACCTGCGAAACATGAAAAAGGCAAGTTAGTTGTGCTGCTGTTTGTCAGTCTGGTGTAAGAATGCCTTTATACTCCTTTGCAGTCAAGGGCATACACATCAGATAGCCTACCTTCTAGGACATTGTATTCTGGCTAGACTAATCTTCTAAAATCAGCACATACTGTACATTTTACCCATAACACAAACACAATGATAATACTGTGATCTTTAACAGAATGAGAGTGGGTAAATATATTTGAAAGAGGGATATACTCTATCCCAAATGCAATCAGAGATGGCGGAAGACATTGGTTTTAGTTGTACTAACTGGGCTAATGGACCTACACAGACAGTATACTCACCATATTGGCTTCTTGTTTGATAGAACAGTGAGGAAACGTGGCCGGACATAATCATAGTAGCCCATGTTCTTATGCTCCTCTTGGCACCATATTAGCTCCGCTTTTCCGTATTTCTCAACCTCAGCTTTGATGAGGTCAAAAGGGAAAGGAGATATCTAGTGGAAAAAAGTAGCCAACTGAGATCTGCATTCTGAATACAGTTTGTATGTGCTCTGCACCATATTATACACTGAATATAAGTCTACATCCCATGTAGATTCTCCATATTATAAATCGTATTTATCTGACTTTTCAAAGTAAAAAAAAGACTCATGGTGCTAATGACTGATGCAACATGATATTTACCTGTTCAAGTCGAACAATGGCTACATGGCTCTCTAGATTGTGCTTTTTTCTCTCTTTGGCCAATTCATAGTAGACTTTCCCTGTGCAGAAGATCACTCTCTTCACCTCTTCTGGGGTTTGAGAGGCCGGTCCAGCATCTGGAATAATCCTACGGAACTTGGTGCCTGTAAGCAATACATGATGATATCTTAAGTTGGGGTGGCACATTGATATTAGCAAGGGGCAATACTGATATGAAAAGTTCAACAAAAACACATGTGTTCTACCTGAGCTCATGTCATCAAAGCTGGATCTGGCATCAGGGTGCCTTAACAAGGATTTGGGAGTGAAAATAATAAGCTAAAAAAAAGAAAATTCAATAGGTTCAGTTTAAGGCTGCAATATTAACATTAGCAAATATATTCTGATATAACGTTGTGTTAAGTAAATCTCAGACTTATTGCTATGTACACTTGAGACCAAGAAAATACAGTTTTTTAAACAAAGAGCACAGTTGTGAATTCAAGCACATCTGTCACCGCTGAGTTGTTCATGCAACACAAACAATAAGATCCCCTGATGCTACACATTTTAATCAGCACAGGAATAGACTCTCATGCTCCACAAAGCACTGTATTTATCTCCAACTAGGGATCACTTTAGACAGTTACTGTTGCAGAAAGCAAAGTAAGTTAAAACGTTTAAAGTGTGGGGTACAATTAAGTGTAACGTTTGTATTCTAAATACAAAGATGGCAGAATTGACAACGACAATATCAGCACTTATACATCAAAGGACAATGTCTTTCCAAAAAGACAACTTTTAGAATGAAAAATAACAGCTTACTGGTTTTCTAAATGGTAACAGAATCTGCCTCCTTAGCACATGAAAGTAATTGGCAGGTGTTGAACAATTGACCACTATCCAATTACAGTCATAAAGCTGCTGTACCTCAAAGTCTCCAGTGATTTCCTGAAAAAAGAAAAAGGTTTATAAAAAATCCAGCTCCAATGAATTATAAGCAAACACACAACATACTGGTTAGGGGTGTAAGAAAATATCAATACACTTGAGTATGACGATACTATGTTTTGTGAAACTGTTTCTGTTTGAACTGTTTGAAACTGTATCAGAAAAAAATGTATTGATGTTAATTCCTTTACTCAATAAGTTCACAATAAATATAGCACTATAAACTCCAAGAAAAAACAGTTACTCTTGGTTACTTTGGTTTCCTAACCAATTCTCCTTCAAAAGGTGCAACAAGGGACATAACTGAGGCATGGAGATGGCCTTCAAACATGGCAATCATACTCCATCAGCATTTAACCATGGCTATAGCACTGTAGCACAATTCTTTGGGTGGCGGAAGGGTTGCATCTGATCAATAACCTATTTGGAGATGAGACCCTGGGGGTGCAGTGATGATGCAGGCTGGTGTTTAGTCTCGGCTGTGGCTCACTCCCCATGAGCAGGCTAGCATAATGCTTTGCCCTTGGGACTGACATCCTGCTGAGCACTGGACTGGGAGTTGCTAATCAGGAACACTCTGAACACTGGGCCCAAATGGATAATCAAGGGTCCTGAAGTGCTTACAGACCAGAATACAGGCAGTCAGTCTTAGGCAAAGGAGGTGGGGAATGACACTTACAGGGTAGCGGTCGGGGTCATCCTTGCTCATCTGTAGAAAGCGCTCAGGCCGTGCTGATGAGTGCTCTGGGCCCTAATGATTAGTATGGACACAGAAACGCTGATGAAGGCAGGACTATGCATACATACTGTACAAACACACTCCACATACAAAAATATACCTGCCTGACGACAGCTCAAAATGATATACGCAGAAAGGAAATATGACCACAAAGATACTGGTCAATGTCCCTTGTCTGAGAAGGACTAGTGCTGATTGTCAATGCAACTTACCATACCCTCCATGCCATGGGGCAACAACAGCACTATGCCATTGTGACGGACCCATTTGGCTTGACCAGGGCTGATGAACTGGTCTATGATGCATTGGGCTGTGTTGTAAAAATCCCCAAACTGAGCCTCCCAGCACACCAATGCATTAGGACTCGCCATAGCAAATCCAAGTTCAAAGCCTGACATGAAGACCACAACATAAAATGACACAAGGTAATGTAACAGCCTTTAACTGTCAATCAACAGTTAATAGCCTAAAAAACATCAGGAGGTATTACAAGATAGTATATCACTAATCCTTTAAACGGATGGAAATGTAAGTGATTCTACTCTCCAGTGCCCTTACCAAGTACTCCATACTCAGATAGGGAACTGTTGCACACAGTGTAAGGGGCCTGGTTTTGCCATAGATGGTTCATTGGGACACATATACGCTTATCAACTTCCTGATCATGGAGAACATGATGACGGTGACTGCAAAGACAAGAGAACACCACCTTCAGGTAATTAATCTCTCTTGGTCACACCATCCCGCTGATGAATGGTACCTGGAAATCTTATTTCTTCTAAAACAGACATACCCAAAAGAGCTATTCAATTGAGATGTGTAAGACAGAACAGATACAAAATAACTGCTGATATTCAGAAAGTTGTAGAAGAAACTCATTATCATAACAGGGTTCCTATTTGTACATAGACAGTACATATGATTCACAGCTATCTGTATTGGTTGTACAGTCGTTTGACTGAGGCAGAGTATATCACATAGGGTTTAACTGAGACAGAGTGTATCACATAGCTGAAGATGGTTGGGGGTAGGGGAATCTTTTCCTACAGTTCCTTCCTCGCGTTCGTTCCCAAGGGAGGGTGGGGGTGGGGGAACAGACAGATATTCTTCTTGCTCTTCAGTTTCGATCAGCACATGGGAGAAGGGGCAGAAACTGAAGTGTATTAGGAGCAAAAGATTTTAACAAGCTTTGCCAGGCCTCTCAAATGGGATGTGTGGCTCACACATCTGAAGTGGCACGATGAGACAATCATTTAAAGTCTCCTTAACATCACAGTAATGATGTCCTGTGCACACACGCTCACGTGGCATGTACTTGGCTGCCACTGGATAGCGATCACAACTCACATCAGAGACAGGGTGGAACTAGATGTCAGTAGCAAATAGTATAAACTGACAGATTATGTAAACAGTTTTAAACTGGGGGTGAATCTATGTTAACTGTAAGAAGTGAGGCTATTGTCATATCAGGTGTTACTTGATTTAATGAACATGTCAGGGGGAAATATGAAGTTACTGCTTTCTTTTAATTTACAGTCCACTGTAATGTCTGCCTTAAGACAGTCGAAAAGGCAATCATTTTTAATAACTAAATTAAAAGAATTTGTTTTGGCCATGTTCAATTAGCCACAGTCTTTCTGGTATTACATTTGTCATGTGTTATGATACTGTATGTCCCTAAGAATTAAATGTGAAAACCGAGAAGGGGCTGCTGGTAAACAGAGCCCTCTTCCCCAAACCTAGACTTCATCAATCAAGGGACATAAACACAGGACACAGCACATTCCCAAATCCAGATGACTGAATCAGTTACGCTCAGTCATTAACTCCCTAAGTAACGAGCAGGACTAGCAGACTGAAGCGTCCCAATATGTTCACTCCCAGGGTCTCTTAGTGGAGGAGACATGCAAAAGCAAAACAGCGACAGATACGTGGATGCTGTGCTGACAGCAAACATAAATTCACAAGCTGATGGGACAGCAGACTTTTCCAGTCTAATTTCCTCTCTGTAATCATACAGTCATACAAGGGTGCTTATTTTACCTGAACCAACTATTAGTTCTTTTAACACCTACATTCAAATGATAACGGTAGAAGAGAGAACCAGAACTAACTAAATGCATTAATCAAAATGAACTTCTGCTTATTCTCTTAACAGAACATCTCTTCATGAGAGACGACAGGACTAAGATCCTATGACTAGCTATGGGTATGTGTCAGCCAGGAAGAGAGCCAACAAACGGCCTTCCCGTCAGACAGCACGGTGACAGCACCATAAGGGCACTGTCTCTCCCTCAGCAGACCGTCTGAGGAGCAGCCGACATCGCCCATTATTCCCAAACCAGACAGATGTGTTTCTTATGAAGGCAAAGTGCAAAACAGCCAAAGGCATTTAAGCACAGTCGTAACAGAATTGGAACATAGTGCTATGGTAGTTGACTTATGTACCACACACACACACACACACACACACACACGGGGCTCACCTGAAAGTACCTCTCTCGACATCCTGGCCACTGAGTCGGACATGGATGCCATCCTTGAGCAGTGAACCAAAGGCCATGTACTCCCCCAGTGCCCAGTCCACTTGGCGCTTCTGCACCATGTCCGCCCTGCCACGCAGGATACGGGACACCCCTGAGACCGTCGCAAGCAAACACACCCACAAACAAACACAAAACCACTTGTCAATGGACATCTTATCTGCACAAAAATGAAAGTACTCTTCTGATGGTTCTCATGTTGAGAGCTCACTGGCAGTCAGGTTGATTATTGAATGTTGCCACTGACTGACTGAAGGGAAAAGAGAAATACAGGGAATTTAAAGGAGTTTCCGATTCACTGGGGACAGATGACATATAAGCAAGTATTTGATTCTGCTATGAATTTCACTTCATCGATGCAGCTAATTTAGTCTACTCCTAGCCATATTGCAAATTCAGATGGAGGAGTTAAAGATCTAAGAAAGGGCTCTTAATATGTTTATATAAAAGTAATATACCTTTCTTCTCACTGAACCCAAGGACCTACCAGGGTGAATGAAAAAATCCTCAAGTGGCACAGAGCTTGCTGTCTGGCCAATGTGCTGCAAAACCTCCTCCCCTAAACCTGTAGCAGGGCAGCTCATGCTGCGGGGCTCCCCCTCGGCCGTGAAGAAATCTGCAAAGGAGTAAATAAACAAATAAGTCTGCATACTTCACTTAATGTCTGTTGGATTTAAAATATACCGGTAATACTTATTAATATAACTCATTATTTCTTTCTATTTAAAACTGTGACAGTACAGTAGGTGTGCTTGTTGCTTTCTAGTACCAGGCCATGGAGAATCCAGCCAGTGGCGAATATGCAGAATCTTCTCATCTTTGGAGCTTGTGTAAGCCTCTTCACAGATCTTGTCATATTTGGCGACTTCCTCCTGCAAACAATTAAGAAATTAACCTCCTAGGCCATTTACAAGAATGACACAGTGAACAATATCGTAATAAGAGAGAAGAATGAAATGCCTTTCCTGAGTACTAACAACAATTTTATTCTATGCCTCTAGGCTTTAGAGAGAGGGAGAAGAGGGAGAAAGGGGAAACAACCATTGTCTCAGGTTCAAATTATTTTTTTCTAGTGAAATCTCCCTGAGCTTCTGAAAAAGTGACAGGAGGCAACAGTGAATAAAGAACACTGTCAGGCCATTGAGACAGAGTATGAGTGGTGTGCTCAAGAGGAATAGTCATGCCTGGCATTCCGGCCATTCAGCATGAGGTCTGGAAAGGGACGGATCATTCAATAATACCCTGGGTCAATGGGTGGAGCAAGATACAAATGTTGTTTTTTGTAAAATAAAGTCTCACATCAGAAAACAATCTCCATCAAGTCTCAGGAAGCATTATATGAAGCAGAATCAAAAGCATTACTCCTTTATGCCCTGAAGCACAGCTCAAGAAAAAAACCTACCACAGCAGAAGGACATAACCAAGGCAGCCTGAACAGATGCACTACAACTGCTCAACACTTAGTTTCTGTACCACATCACATAACATGACACCAGAGGTGCATTCACATTTGCAAACATAGGCGAACGTTTGCAAACAGGTTTCTGTTTGCCTTGAGTTTTTGGTGAACATTTGCAAACACTCGCAAACAGTCTGAGGAGGTAGTTTTTCTCGAACATACAGTGGAACTGGACGTGAGCTTGACGAAGGTAACAATACAATTACCGTTACAAAACACCAAATCGTTCAAATTTAACCGTGTTCAGAGAAAAACATGTTCACCACAAACGTTCGCCAATGTTTGATGAATTTGAACGCACCTCTGCTTTGTGGTTCAATGATATTTATGTGTAGTATGAACAAATTCTGGCCTTCTAGGAAATAACTGAACAGATATACTGACTTTAATGGGAGAAGAATCCAGACCAAACCTCAAACTCCTGCAGTGTCACCACCCCTTCAGAAATGAGTTTGTCAGAGTATTTCTTCAGAACATGTTGCTGCCGACGGATCTGCTTGTACATAAGAGGTTGTGTGAACATTGGCTCATCCATTTCATTGTGACCAAAGCGTCTGTAACACACCTATACAAAGAAGACAAACAGCCACATCAGTATTTACAACCAATGAACCATTTCATATAGATGCTGTTCAATAACAAACATTGAGGAAAACATTAAATTAAACATTAAAGGTAAACATCAGCTTAATAGTAAAGGTATTTGCTGTTAGAAAAAATGACCACCTACCAAATCTATGACAACATCCTTATTGAATGTGCTCCTCCATTCAGCTGCCACCCTACACACATACATCACGGCTTCAGGGTCATCTGCATTCACATGGAAAATGGGTGCATTGACGACACGAGCCACGTCTGTAGGATAGGGTGATGAACGTGCCATTCTGGGGTCTGTAGTGAAGCCAATCTGTGATAACCAAAAGCAATAATTTGACATACAACACTGTGATCAGGAGGTCAATCTCTGCCACTCAATCACTGCCATTAACAACTTAACAACTAACAATTACTCATTGGACTTCATGGTCAGCGTGGTGAAGGTCTTATACCTGGTTATTGACCACTACGTGTATGGTTCCGTGAGTGGTGTACGAAGGAAGTTCACTGAGGTGGAATGTCTCGTACACAACACCCTGGCCAGCAAAAGCTGCATCACCATGTATTAGGATGGACATTACCTACAAAAATGTTGTGAAAAACATGAATCATAGCATTGTGGTTACAAATATAACAGTATGATAGTATACAGATTCAAGACATTATTTTAATCAAGAGGTTTTAGAGTCACTTAACATGTAATATGTTATCTAAAACGCTACTGAGCTCCTTTCAAGTACACTGTCTAAGTTCCCAACTCATCTTACAGTAGTACTAGAAAGTTGAACTGAGGAGAAACTTCAAATATACCAGAGAGAACAAGAGCTACGGCTGACCTCTCTAGCATTTTAGATCATAATTAATGGACAAAATACCAATATCCAGTATAATACACACCTTAATTACCAGCAGCATATAAAGGAGAAGACAAATCAGTTGAGCATCAAGCAGCCCTGTTGCAGTGACATACCTTTTTGCCCTCTGTGTCTCCAGAGTAGAACTGCTCTGCTTTGGTCTTGCCCTGTACCACTGGGTCCACAGCCTCCAGGTGAGAGGGGTTGGCCATTAGAGACAGTGTGATATTCTTGTCTGTCTCACGGTTGATACGCTCATGGTACATGCCAAGGTGGTACTTCACATCCCCTGAGCCCTGAAACAGATAATAATGGGCTTAATGTGGGACAGCTTTGAAATATTTAATGGGAACAATTTGTAGGTTGCTACAATTACTGCAATATATCGGGCAGTACCTCATCAGCAGCCTCAAGTTTAGGATCAAACTGGCAAAAGATCTGATCCAAGTCTTTACGCACAACATTGGCCAAGACATTAAGTCGACCCCTGTCAGTGAAAAGTTGACATTTGATATTGGACCAATGAAATCAACTGTTCAAGATGGTAAAGACAAAGGCAGAA